>NC_136063.1:2045182758-2045347758 GCF_964261635.1 Lissotriton helveticus | reverse complement strand
GAAGCATGTCATACAGCAGGGCCAGATCTATGGGTAGAGGGACAGTGACAGCAGTAAGGCAGCATCCCTTGATCAAGAAGTCAACCCTCTGAGCTTCCTAACCCTCTAACTCCACAGCCTGCACTCCAACTGGTTCTGTGTCCACACAAAATGGCCGCCCAGGTTCTGGCCTTTTATAGTCTGGGCTCTGGCTGCTAGAACCAGCCAGAAGGTTCTAGAATTTCCCCATAGAATCCTATGGCCCCAACTCCTGGGGTAAAAGATTATGGCAGTTTAAGCCACCATTTTGTGTCTCTGCATTCACCACTTCTACAAAGAGCGTTAAGGCCTCAAGAAGTCATAGGGACAAAGTAGCAGCTAGCCCCCAGGACAACACTCAAAAATCCCAGTGGACATAAAAAATAGAAAACTTAGGAGGCCAAAAAGGGAACAAAATAAATAAATAATAGGAGGGACCACCCAAAGGGCCGATAGGTCTAACACGCGTCCCCCCCAGCTGAAAGTGGGGAGAGCTACCCAACCCCTTGGGAGTTCTCATCACTAAGGCGGAAATACCTAGAGAGACCGTCTGCATTGGCGTGGTCCACCCCAGGCCGATGTTCCACCCGGAAGTCCATTCCCTGTAGGGAGATAGACCATCTCAACAGCTTGGGATTTTCTCCCTTCATTTGCATCAGCCAACGAACGGGTCGGTGGCCGGTCTGCACCAGGAAGTGCGAGCCAAACAGGTATGGTCGCAGCTTCTTCAGAGCCCATACCACCGCAAAGGCTTCCCGCTCAATTGCACTCCACCTCTGTTCCCGGGGAAGCAGTCTTCTGGACAGGAAGACAACAGGTTGATCCAGACCCTCCTCATTGAGTTGCGATAATACCGCCCCAATGCCATGTTCTGATGCGTCTGTTTGGACAATGAATTCCTTGGAAATATCAGGGGCTCTTAGGACTGGAGCCTCACACATTGCTTGTTTCAAGGTGTTAAAGGCTCACTGACAAGCCTCCGTCCAGACTACCCGTCGGGGTTGCTTCTTGGAAGTGAGTTCAGTTAAGGGTGCCACAATTGTGCCATACCCTTTCACAAAGCGACGGTAGTAACCTGTGAGGCCCAGGAAAGCTCGGACCTTGGTTTGGGTCTTTGGGGGCTCCCAGGCCAGGATAGCCTCAATCTTCGCCTGGAGAGGCTGCACCGTTCCCCTGCCCACCAAGTGGCCTAGGTACACCACCGACCCCTGCCCGATCTGACATTTGCTGGCCTTGATTGTCAAGCCAGCCTGTTTCAGGGCCTGGAGAACAGCTTGTAGGTGACACAAGTGGTCCTCCCAGCTGCTGCTGAAGACGGCAATGTCGTCTAGGTAAGCAGCAGAGAAGGCCTCCATCCCGGAGAGGACCTCGTTCACCAGCAGCTGAAAGGTGGCAGGAGCGTTCTTGAGCCCAAATGGCATTACACAGAGCTGGTAGTGGCCCTCAGGCGTGGAGAAGGCTGACCTTTCCTTTGCTCCATCTGTAAGGGAGATCTGCCAGTACCCTGGGGTAAGGTCAAAGGTACTCAAGTATTGGGCAGCTCCCAGCCGGTCAATGAGTTCATCCGCCCTAGGGATCGGATGAGCATCAGTTTTGGTCACTGAATTCAGTCCCCTGTAATCCACACAGAACCTGAGTTCTGGTTTGGTGCCCGGTGGAGCAGCTTTTGGCACTAGAACCACCGGACTGAACCAGGGGCTACTTGAAGGTTCAATCACTCCTAGCTCCAGCATCTTAGTGACTTCGCTATGAATGCTTGCCTTCACCTTATCAGACAGCCGGTAGCTTTTAGACTTCACTGGTGGGCTGTCTCCTGTGTCCCCATCATGGGTACACAGGATAAGGGAGAACAGCGAGGAGTACTGCTCCAAAACCTGTTGGTAGTCCCTACGCTGTTCAGGAGTGAGGGATGGGGAGAGAATCACTCCCTCCACCGACCCATCCTTTTCCTGAGACGAAAATAGATCAGGGAGAGGCTCACTTTCCTCTTCCTCTGCTCCATCAGTCACCATCATCAAGATACCCTCGGGCCTCTCATGGTGGGGTTTGAGGCGATTGGCATGGAGCACCCGAAGGGGCTGACGGGGGGGGTCTTAAGATCCACTAAGTAAGTGGCCTTATCCTTCTTCTCGATCACCTCAAAGGGGCCTGTCCAGCGATCCTGGAGGGCACTCAGCTCTCAAGGTTCCATCACCCACACTTTCTGGCCAGGCTCCAACTCCACAGGGTGAGCACTGTGGTCATACCACTCCTTCATTACTGCTTGGCTGGCTTCCAAGTTGTCAGAAGCTTGCTTCCACAACTTAGCCATTTGGCTCCGGAAGGCCAGCATATAGCTCACCACATCCTGGGGAAGCTTCCTGGGAGTCTTTTCCCATCCATCTTTCACCAGGCTGAGAGGTCCACGCACAGGGTGCCCATACAGAAGTTCGAAGGGGCTGAAGCCCACTCCCTTCTGTGGCACTTCCCTGTAGGAAAACAACAGACAGGGTAGGAGGACGTCCAATTTCCTCCGCAGGCTCTCAGGCAGACTTCTGATCATGCCTTTCATGGTTTTGTTGAACCTTTCCACTAGACCATTGGTCTGTGGATGGTAAGGAGTGGTGAACCGGTAGGTAACCCCACACTCCTTCCACATAGCCCGCATGTAAGCTGACATGAAGTTGGTCCCCCTGTCGGACACAACTTCCTTGGGGAAACCCACTCGGGTAAAGATCCCCATCAGGGCCCTAGCCACTGCAGGTGCAGTAATGGTCCTCAGAGGAATTGCCTCTGGGTACCGTGTGGCATGATCCACCAGAACCAGGATAAACCTGTGACCAGCTGCAGTTGGTGGATCCAATGGCCCCACAATGTCGATGCCCACCCTTTCGAAGGGGGTGCTAACGACAGGAAGTGGTTCCAGGGGAGCTTTCAGCTTCACCCCTGTTTTCCCACTGGCTTGGCAAGACACACATGTCCGGCAGTAAGTGTCGGACGCCACCTTCATCTGAGACCAATAAAAGTGGGGGACAAGCCGGGCAAAGGTCTTGTCCTGACCCAAGTGTCCTGCCAAGGGTATCTCAGGAGCCAGTTCTAAAAGAAAGGCTCGGTAACGTTGAGGGACAACCAAGGCCCGTGACGAACGGGGCACTGGTGCCTTGGGTTCACTGTAGAGGAGTCCATCCTCCCAGTAAATATGGTAGTTCCCAGCAACGTTACCTGCAGCCTGGGCTTTGGCCTGTCGCCTCAGGCCCTCAAGGGTAGGGCACTCCATCTGGCCCTTACAAAACTCCTCCCTGGTAGGCCCCCCTCCCCATGCCATTCGGCAGGGAATGGTAGGTTCTCCAGTGAGACAACATCCCCCTCCGTGGACTCCTGGTCCACTACCGCGGGTCGCCTTTCCATCTCACGAGGCATGGATGCAGAGGCAGGCTTCTCCTGTCCCCGGATTGTTCCCTTCTTGGCAGCTGGCTGTGCCTTTGTTCCAGGCTTCAGCCCTAGCGAACTCCCTCTCCGGGTAGTGGCGGACCTTGTGCTGGCACAGGCCCAGTCAGGTGTACCCAGCATCTCAGAATGAGTCCGGTATTCCACCTCCTTCCAAGCATTGTGCTCCATATCATTCCCAAACAGACAATCAACTGGCACGGCAGGGCTTACGGCAACTCGAAGTAGACCTGCAACCCCTTCCCACTCAAATGGAACCTCGGCCACCGGGTAGTGACCCATTCTGCCGTCAGCCATCGCGGCGGGGTGGAGTACATGTGGAATCACCTGCTCTGGAGACACCAGATGACTCCTTACCATAGTCATACTGGCTCCTGTGTCTCTCAGAGCTTCCCCTCTTTGGCCATTGATGGTGACCCACTGCCCATACTTGGTAGAATTTGAGGGCACCTGTATCTTAGGAACCATCTCCCGATCTCCCAGGGACACTAAAGTGACTCCCGCCCACTCCCCCCTTATCTAAGGGCAACTCCTCCCCGACCACTACACTAGCTACTCCCGGGGCTTTTCCTCCAGTGGGAGGGGGTGGTCTCTTTGGGCACTTGACATCACCTTTATAGTGCCCAACCCCACCACACTCATAGCAGCGGACAACCCTTGGCTGCTGACTATGGTCAGGATGAGGGTTTCTTGGCGGGTTAGCCTTGGGAATGAATCCTGTTCCCTTTCCCTGGAAACTGTTTTGGGGGCCCCTTGAGAACTCCCTCTTTTTATCTCCCCCCTCTTTCTTCTGGGGAGCGCCCTGTCCGGTCCTTTGGGAATCCCCTCCAGTCCCCTTTGAGGACACCCGGGTACTAGCCCAGATGTCCGCCTCCTCAGCAAGCTTCCGGGGGCTGGTCAGCTTGCTGTCCACCAGGTGTTGTCGCAGCTCGGGAAAACATTTCTCGAGTAAGTGCTCCTTGAGGATAAGATCATACAACCCCTCGTAGTCCCCCACCTCGCTGCCTTGCACCCAACCCTCTAGTGCCTTCTTTGCATAGTCTAAGAAATCCACCCAATTCTGTGTGGCCAGTTTGTGACTGCTCTTAAACTTCTGACGGTACTTTTCGGGAGTCAGCCCAAACTTTTTTATCAGCGCCACTTTCATGGTGGGGTAGTGGGTCTGCTCCCCCTGCTCTAGGGCCAAAAGTGTATCCCTTCCAGCAGGAGGCATGTATTTGTACAAGCCACCCCCCCCAGTGTTTTTCCAATATCCCATGGGCTCTTAAGGAGACCTCATAGGCAGCCAACCATTTCGCAATGTCATCCCCTGCGCTGTAGCTGGCGACTACGTCCTTTGGCAAATAGGGTCTGGGTTCCCTGGTTGTGTCTTTGGATTCGCTGCCACCAATAGGAGTACTGGGAGTCCCTATTTGCAGGGCCTTGGGGTCTAACTCTCTGAGACTCAATTCGTGAGCCAGCCTCTTTTCCTCCCTCTCCTTCTCCAATCTCGCCAACTCCCACTTTAACTGCCTTTCTTTTCTCCGGTCCGCTAATTCAGCTTCAGTTAAGCTCCTCACAGAGACACTGCTGCCCTCCCTTGAGAGAGTTCTGGGACCCGTCAGTAGGTTCTCCCCCTCAGGTTGGTACAATACATCTACCCCGACGTCAGTGTCCTGGTCTCTCTCTCCCTCTTCCTTCTCCCCTTCCGGATGAGCTTCCACCCATGCCCTCAAGCTAGTTTGAAGTTCACTCTTTTTCGCACCTCGCTTGAAAAACACCCCCTTTCTCTGACAAAATTCTCTGAGTTGCGCAGCAGTATAGGTCTCCAACTCTTCCAGATCACATTCCATTTTGCCAACAGGGTATCAAACAGCCACTTGGAAGAATTCAAGGAAGATTATCACGTGAGGGCTTCCTCCACCCACCACCAGAAAAGAATTTGGAAAAGCAAAACTGTAATTAGGGAGTACGCTCAGGAGAAAACTCCAGGTGTAGGTCTGTGGAGCACACTAAGCTACTGCTAAGTGGATGCCAGCACAAGCTCTAACCCCACCACTGAACACCAATTATGTTGGACCTGGGCTTACCAGTCCACATAGGGTAGCCTGGCACAGAGCAGGTTTGGCTAATCTCCAAGGCGACTAGTGTTATGCTCGCATCAATCACTTGCAGTAACCCAGTGCCCAGCCACTAAAATAAATGACACCACACCAGTTTAGAAAAATATGGATACTTTTTATAAAAGTTCTTTAAGTTATCTTGTTCCATTCAGCTTAATAATGTTACGTACCTTTGACACCTCTTAAATCAATTTCCTGTACCTATAAATATTCATCAGTACATTGTTTCCTAGAATCAAAGGGTTAACAATTACACTTGTGACTTCTATCTAGGCATTCGCTGGATGGATTATATGAGGTTCACTTAAGAAACATTTCACATTAACTCAAATCAGCACATCATAACCTAAGACAGGTTAAAGACCCCCCTCCTCATCAGGATGAGCGCTAGATAATTCAGCCTATATTTTGCATTGAGTCACAGGAATTATAACACAACGGCTCTCTGGGTCATTTTACAGTCTGGTCAGCAAAAGCGCTGGGTTAATTAGAACTCAGATCACGTCTTTAATGTTCCCCCAAAATCGGCTCCTCAGACCAGCCCGACAGTTCCAATTTAGTTCCTCTGGGCCGTCTAGTCTCTAGGACCGGGGACGTAGGTTTCTGTTTTGGAGTCCCTCACCTTTTCCCCAGAACCCTGCTTACTTGTTTAGCGGAGCACCGTTATCCCGCTTCAATCAGTTTTCCCATTGAACCGCGAGTAAACCTCACCGCCAGTCTCCTGTGCACAGCGTCGATTTCCCGGCACAGCCAGGTCGCTTTACCTCAGAGCCTGCGCTGAGGGAAGGTCGCGTTGATCAGACAGAAGCGTTGGGATCGCGTCTCCGGGTCTCCTCACTCGAGCGCCTCCGTCGTTTCCTTAATGAGCCGCACCACTGGGCCTGCGCGGAAGAACAGCGGCTGAAGTACGGGGCTGCCCCTTTTCCTCACGCAGCCGGCAAGCCCTCTTCCAGACCCGCCTGCAAGCGGCTGTTTCACCAAGGCCACTCCGACCCCTGTCAATCTCGATAAACCCTCAACGGGCCTGCGCAGGGGAGCAGTGTTTCCTCAATCTCGCTCCAATGCCTTCCGCAGGGGCTCCCGGCCACTCCGCCACTGGCATCCCTTATTTCTCGCTAGTGGGGCGCCTCAACAACTTCCTGGTCTATCGCCTGCTTCAGGACCACGGGGCAGCCTGCTTCCCTCACAGCGGCTGTGCCACCAATCCAGGGAATGTGACGGGGGAACCACTTCCCAACAGCACTCCTCCGCACCGGTGAGAAGGAACCGATGGGACCCAGCTAACGTTGGCAGTGGACAGGAGGGGAAGGGGAAGAGTAAGGCTGACAAGTTCCCTCCGTCCGGATCCTGCCCTTCCAAAGCTCCAAGGGACTGTGGTAGGCTTCCACGCCAGGGGTAACAGGGCAGAACTTTCTACTCAGCTCAACCCCCCCTCCCTTTTCTTCTTCTCAGTCTATCAGGTCCAAGAAGGATGTCATACAGCAGGGCCAGATCTATGGGTAGAGGGACAGTGACAGCAGTAAGGCAGCAACCTTGATCAAGAAGTCAACCCTCTGAGCTTCCTAACCCTCTAACTCCACAGCCTGCACTCCAACTGGTTCTGTGTCCACACAAAATGGCCGCCCAGGTTCTGGCCTTTTATAGTCTGGGCTCTGGCTGCCAGAACCAGCCAGAATGTTCTAGAATTTCCCCATAGAATCCTATGGCCCCAACTCCTGAGGTAAAAAATTATGACAGTTTACCACCATTTTGTGTCTCTGCATTCACCACTTCTACAAAGAGCGTTAAGGCCTCAAGAAGTCACAGGGACAAAGTAGCATCTAGGCCCCAGGACAGTACTCAAAAATCCCAGTGGACATAAAAAATAGAAAACTTAGGAGGCCAAAAAGGGAACAAAATAAATAAATAATAGGAGGGGCCACCCAAAGGGCCAACAGGTCTAACAGTCAGGGTTTCGTAAGTAGCAGAGCAGCTACCTCGCTGCGATTTATTGAAAGTCATCCTCTGAGCCAAGCTTTTGTCTCTCCGTGCGTGGGTGCCTGCGATGCCTCCCTCCACCACACCCAGGGGTGGGTCCCTCTGCCGCCGGGCCGGCGGGAGGGACGCGGAGGGGGTAACACGGGTCCATGGGAGGCTGCCTCCACCAAGTGCCCTTCGGCACGGGGGCCTCCCCCTCCTGTCCCTGCCCCACCGGGGTGCGGGGACGGGGGCCACCATCCCTTGCGGGTCAGCAGGGTGACCAGATGGCCCGCTGCTCCCGGGCAGGGAGGTGAGCAGCAGCCACCCGGGGGAAGGAAGCTCCAGAGCGGCTGCCTTGGTTCGCCCGGCCACCCTCGCCGGACTGCAAGGGCGACTGGGTACGACAGCCTCCCAGGCCATCTGGGCGCTGGGTCGTCCCGGGCCATCTGGTCGCCTGGCTGCACGACCAGATGGCCCTGCGGGCAGGGTGACCAGATGGCCCTGCGGGCTGGCGGCCGGGCTAACTCCAACTTTTGTCCTTCCCCAGAGTTCTGTAAGCCCCCACTACGTGGGGGCTTAATAGTCGAGAAAAATGGGCTCCCCAGGCAGGCAGTCGGGGAGTGGACGTGGCCTGGGCTTAACCCTCCTTGGGTCCGCCCAAGGGTCCGTGCGCTGGGGACGGGGCTCCCAGGGAGGCTCTCCCCGGCCTGGCTAGGGTTCGGAAGCTGGGACCGGGCCCTGGGCTTGAGCTCCGTCCGGCCGGCCCCGGGGTGCGTGAGCCCCCTGCCCTGCAAGCTATCAGAGGGTCCGTGCGCTGGGGACGGGGCTCCAACGGGGCCCGGGGAGGCTCTCCCCGGCCTGGCTAGGGTTCGGAAGGTGGGACCGGGCCCGGGGCTTGAGCTCCGTCCGGCCGGAACGGGGGTGCATGAGCCCCCCGTCCTGCAAGCCATCAGAGGGTCCGTGTGCTGGGGGACGGGGCTCCACCGGGGCCCGGGGAGGCTCTCCCCGGCCTGGCTAGGGTCCGGAAGGTGGGACCGGTCCCGGGGCTTGAGCTCTGTCCGGCCGGCCCCGGGGTGCGTGGGCCCCCCGTCCTGCAAGCCATCAGAGGGTCTGGGCGCTGGGGATGGGGCTCCACCGGGGCCCGGGGAGGCTCTCCCCGGCCTGGCTAGGGTTCGGAAGCTTGGACCGGGCCGGGGAGCAGGTGTGGCTGGCTTCATCCACTACGCTGTCAGAGCGGAGTTTTCTGCCCACCCCTAATTACAGCATGTTGACCTGTACCACGTGTTGTAAAATCACACAGGACTTAATAAAACATGCTCTTACCCCGCATTGTAAAGTTTGCGAATATATATATATTTACAATGGAAAAAATAGGTTAAAATGACATTTGAGGACAAAAACAATTTTAAATGTATTTTGCGCTCGGGACTTTGGGGTCAAGGTATCCCTACCTTTCCTCCTCCATTTGCTTTAAAAAATATTTTCAGGACTCTAAGACTAAGTCCTGTAATGACGGCTGAAACATTTTTCTTCATGTTGCACCTGCCAATCACATTTCTCAGTCAGACCAACCAGCACGCATGTTTTGACATTTGTTTTCCTCTCGTAAGTCCTGCAGCAACAGGTATCTATACATTTTTTAACATTAATATCCATATAATGGCTGAACAGAAATATGCCAAATAACAAAATGTACACTGAGTAAATACCTAGCTTTCTGTCAGATTTGGTGTCATTCTATTCAGCTGTTTTTTTTATGTATCATTGTAAAATTTTCCTTATGGACATTGCATAGGGCGAAAGAGTTTTGGGACCACCCATTTTCCCCTCAACACCAGCTTGACAATCACTCCTAAACTTTCCAGGAAGGAGATGAAGTAGATGAACTTTTTATTTTATTTTATAGTTTTATGAAGAGTCGTCAAACTACACCAAATTTATTAGCAAAATTAAAAACGCTGTTCCTATGGAAAGTCTGACCTAAATCGAACTACACAGCGGTGAGTGTTACCGCATATGTATTTATATTTGTGTTAAACCTGGATTCCTTGGTGTGGGTTTCCCTGTCTTTTTGCCACCATCTCCTGCATTTTGTACTGTGTGCTGGATTCTATTTTTGATGGTTTATGTGCTCTGGGCACTTAACTGCTACTGATCAGTGCTAAAGAGCAAGGGCTCCCTGTGCAAATTATGATTCGGATTGATTATCTACAACTGGCATATTTGATTTACTGGTAAGTCCCAAGTAAAGTGCACTGTGTATGCCCGGGACCTGTAAATCAAATGCTACTAGAGGGCATGCAGCACTGCTTCTGCCACCCACCTTAGTAACCATGTAAACTTGCCTCGGGCCTGCCACTGCAGTATCTGAGTGCAGTCTTAAACTGCCATGTCGACCTGGCAAGTGTACCCACTTACCAGGCCCTAACCATCCTCTTTTCTACATGTCAGGCACCCCTAAGGTAGGCCCCAGGTACCCCAATTGACAGGGTAAAGTGTAAGAGAAAGTTTTTCACTATTGCAAGGCCGTTCTCTTCCATACGCTATCATTAGAGCTGCCTTATAACATCTTACAAGTGCAACTTTCGATTGGGAAGAGATGTAAATTTGAAGTTTGGGCTCCCTGAGCTCAAAATTTATAAATGCATCTTTTAGTAAAGTTGGTTTTTAAACTGTGTGTGCAAAAAGTGCATTTTCTTGTTTACCCACACTGTGCCTCTGGAATAAACGTCTAGTTTAGACTGACAGGGGCCTGTTTGTGCATTCACTATAAACAGTAACACAAAGAGAGCCGAGGTGTTTCCTGCATATTCTGATGAGCCATTACCAGGCTGATGGGTCGTCTTGGTTTAGAGTGGTGGGAGGAGTTGTCACTGACACCTGAATAGGGATGTGCCTGTCCTCTCACAATGCTAATCCTATGTGTGTCTGCAAGAACTTGTGAACAACAAAGACTTTCTTTGAAGTTTGCCAACTTCAAAGGCGAAAAGAGGTGTAACTTTTGGACTAAAAACACCAGACCTTTAAAACACTTCTGCATCAAGAGAATGCTGCCAAGAAGGAGAGCTGAAAAGCTTTCAGGAGGAGTACTGCTCCTCTTCAGTGTGTTGCTTTGCTGGGTTGGCCTGCAGCTGCTGCTTCTGTCTGTGGACAGTGGAAAGGACTGGACTTTTACTTTACTGTAGCCTGCTTGAGAAGATTCTCCAAGGGTTTGAAGTAGAGCTTGCCTCCTGTTAAGTAGTCTCAGTGACACAAATGTGTCACCTGCAGCATCCTTGAACTCCATTGCTGAGAGTTCGGACCTGCCTTGTGGTGCCAATTCCAGTTCTGGCCATTTGGAAGTTGCAAAATGAATCGAGAAACCATCAAAATTTGATACTTAGCCCTTCTAGCGCCCGTTTTTCTGGCACAGCAACCCTGGGTGGGAAGTATTTCCACACTCCGCTGGCGTACGGCCGAAGAAATCCACTCAGCGCCTGTCCGCAGCCAAAGAAAGTGCTGCAACCAGAGTTGAGTGAACCAGTCTCCGAAGTCCGAGACCAAAACACTCTGCCTCCGATGCAGGCCCTGCTGTGCGGCTGAAAGCATTGACGCATTGTGGAACCGCAGCTTAAAATAAAAAAATAAATAAATAAATAAATAAATAATCGATTCAGCGCCTGTTCACCGCCTCCGCAGTGCTTCTGGGTTTCCACGCATCGCACCTATGTGGTACAATTTTCTGACGCAGCACCTGCAGACCAGAACTGTTTTAGATTTTGACACCTCGCTTCCCCCTACAGTCCAGATTCGATGCAACACTTCTCCTGCGTACAGCAAAATTAACGCATTGCCTTCCCAGGGGCTCAGGAACCGACATCACTGTGTTTTATGACAATTCCATCCTCTGCAGCTGTTTTGCCTTGTGAATTTTGACGCATCTGAAGGAACTTTCTGTAAAATCCTAGCATCCATAGTTTATGGACAGACTTGCTAGAACCTTTTAAAAGCCATATTTTGAGTTGTATATGTTAGATTTTTGTCATTTTGGTCTCGTTTGGTTTTAGATAAAGACTTTATTTTTCTAAACTGGTATGGTGTCAATTTGTAGTGTTTTCACTGGGTTACTGTGTGTGTTATGTACAAATGCTTTATACATTGCCTCTGAGGTAAGCCTGACTGCTTGTGCCAAGCTACCAAAGGGTTAAGCAGGGGTTATCTTGGATGTGTAAACCCCTTACCCTGACTAGAAGGAAGAGTCTCTACTTGGACAGGGTGCATACCACAGCCTACTAAATGTAAATGTAAATGTATTTGAGCTTGTAAAGCGCACTGCTACCCGTCCGTAGGTTTCCTGGCGCTGTATAACTCTGGGGAACCCGTCCTGGCTTTCCCTGTGGGATGGTCCCTGCTGGGAGTCCTCAAGGTGGAGCCAGGCATCCCCGGAATTGATGGGGCCGTTGTGGAGATTAGGCAAGCTAATGCCCAGAGTTGCCGAGTGGAACCCGTGATTAGAGTAAGCACCGAAGTGAGAATTATCGAGTCCGCTGACCCAAGTCCACGACCCTGCCGCGTCGGGAATTGAACCCTGGTCCCGGGCCGACTTCTGCTCCCGGGTATGCCACCTCTAACCAGTGAGCCACACCACTCCACAAGTCGCGGGTCTGTACTAGAGACCCGCGTTTTTAACACTGAAGGCAGCGGTGGGATTTGGACTTGTGCTTGTACTCGACATACAGTGATCAGTGCACACCACAGCATAGGGCAAACCATTACGCAAACACATACAGTATTTTTGCTTCGTCCTATTTTTGTGGCAATCCTTGAAGTAATCTACAAATCATGTTTCATTTGGTGACCCAACAAGTGAAGTGGCAAACGTGGTGTTTGAGATTGAGAAGTTGCACTCTTACAAAGTGGGTCAACTCAAACAGTTTTGCAAAGATTTTGGATGCCCAATGAGAAGCTCCGCTAGGGAGGAGGAGCTGCAAAAGGCGATGAAGGTCTTTGGGCAGCGAGAGAAGCTGAGAATGGGAATGTGGATCTGGAGGTGCAGAGCCGGCAAGGGGATTGTGGAATTCAGGATCTTCTCTGTAAATAAAATGCTACTAGTGGGCCTGCAGCACTGGCTGTGCCACCCACATTAATAGCCCTGTACTGGATTTACATAGTGCAATTCACTAGGGACTTACCAGTAAATTAAATATGTGCTATCCGTTTTCACTTCCTGCTTTCTGCATGGTGTTTTCCTTGGTGACTGCGCACACTTACTCTGCCATTACCTTATGGGTTAGCTCTGTGACTGCCCACACTTCAAAACCACAGGGACCAAATATTACCTTTAATCAGTCAAGACATTGGTTAAGACTTTGGTTATCTGTAAATTTTATTGACAAGTGCAAAATAGGAGATAGTGTTAAGAAATACTAAATGTGTTAATTTAAGAAAGAAAGTTAACATTGGAAAACATAAGAAAAAATATTGTCATTTACAATGCCAATAGCTCTAATTTTCACAAATGCGAGACCGATTGCATTGCAAATGCTTTTTTTGTATTTATTTCTTGTACGTTTCTCCATGTATCTCCTTCTTTGTTTCTTTCCCATTTTATTTTAACTTCTTCTCTCTTTGCCTTTGTAGCTCTCATTTTCTTCTTGCCTTACTCTCCATCCTTTTCTTGCTGTCTTTTTTCTCTTGCCTTCTTTCCTCTTTCTCCATTCTGATTTCCTTATTTGTCTCTTTATGCCTTTATCGGTCATTCTTTTTTCTTCTTCTCCTTTCATTCATTTATTTCACTGTTTTGTTTTTTCTTCCTTTCATTTTCTTCTCATGAATCTTTTTCCTTCACCACCTTTCTTTTGCTCCTTTCTCTATCTATTTATCCCCATTTATTTCTTCTATTTTCATATCCTATCTTTCTCTGCCTTATTTTTCTTTCTTTCTCTCTTACATTTTTTTCTGCACTGTCATCCTTCCCTGTGTCTCTTTCTCTCCTCTCCTCTTCTAATTTTTCTCTCACATTCTCTATCTCTATTTATTTCTCGCGCTTTCTCACTTTTGCTGTCTTAGAGCAAAGGGGCAAAAACTGATCCTCGGGGACCACAAATGTACACTTTTTGCAGTACAGCTCATGTGTCATCAATGCTGTGTGCTGCTTGTAGCAGGAATAGGGTACTCTAGGGGCAGTACTCTACGCCCTCACTCTATCACCCTCCCTCTATCCATTGCCCTCCCTCTATCTATCCATCGCCCTCCCTCTATCTATCGCACTCACTCTATCTATCTAGAACATCACCACAGCATCACTCAGCACCACCACAGAATCATTCAGGGGCACCACAGAATCACTCAGGGGCACCACAGAATCACTCAGGGGCACCACAGAATCACTATGCGCTACCACAGCATCACTGAACGCCACAGCATCACTCGTCGCCACCACAACATCACTCAGCGCCACCACAGCATTAATCTGTGCAACCATTCAACAACTAGTTCAAATATGTTCTCTCAATGTTTCAAGCTTGTTAGACGGACCGGGAGGGTCGGCCGAGGATAAGGGGAGAGGTCTCCGGGGAGAGCCGTCTCCAGTGAATCGTACAGACAAGTAACTCCCCCCCCCACAGACGGACACCACACAATGATAAAGTTCAACGATACTTTATAGGTAATTCTTCAAGTACGGTAGAATGGTACAAGGAGGTCTGGACTCAGGGGTCCCCTCTATTCTGGTCTCTGTTTGGGAAAAGGGTAGCGGGACAGTCTTGTTATCAAAGAGATGGAAATAGCTCTCAATCCTCGAGCTCGGTGGTGTAGATGAACGGGCCGCGGCGGAGCCAGCAGGGCCCGAGATGGATGAAGGAAGACGACGGTCCGCGGCAGAGCCAGCAGGTCCCGATGAAGGTGGTGGTTACAAACGGTCCGCGGCCACGCCAGCAGGTCCCGACGACGATGAAGGATAGGGTGGTTCCCAAAGCCGCGGCAGCGCCAGCAGGCAAGACGAAGGTGCACAAGACAGAGCTACGGCAGCGCCAGTAGTCCGTCAAGGATGAGTTCTTCTTTGCGTCTCTCGACTCCAAGATACAACTCCCGTCCGGCTCTGGAGCTGCCCCAGTTATAGGGCTGGTGTGCTTTGATGTCCGGACCCTCGCACTTGGAGGTCGGGAGGTCCGGGATGAGGGGGTTCAGACACCCAGCAGGGGGGTGGAGCCAGCGCCCGGGGAGGCGATGGGCGAGCGGTACTTGGCGGGGGGGAGCCATCGACACCTCTTGCTCCCATTGACTGACCAAGTAGCCCGCTCACCTCCTGGGTGGATGTTGGTGCCGGAATGTCTGAGGCCTGGCCGGGCCCAGGGTTGAGGTCGATCGGGGGCCAGGCGGCCTCGTGGTGGAGTGTCCAAGATGGCGCCCAGGATGGGCGCGCAGGCCGGTAGTGGGTCGGCCTACACGGTCAACAGGTTCGGGTGTAGGGGTCCCTGCGGGGACGGTGGACGTGTAATGGTGGTGTGTGGTACTTGCGTGGCTGGTTCGGGCCTGGTTGGGCCGGGGGAGAGCGGCCCTTCATGTGGCCTGTCCAACATGCGTCCCCCCCAGCTGAAGGCGGGGAGAGTTACCCATTCTCTTGGGGACTCTTTTCGTCGAGGCGGAAGAACCGGGACAGGCCATCTGCGTTGGCGTGATCTGGCCCAGGCCGATGTTCAACTGTGAAGTCCATCCCTTGTAGGGAGATGGACCAGCGTAGTAACTTCGGGTTTTCCCCCCGCATCTGCATCAGCCACTGCAGGGGTCGGTGGTCGGTCTGTACCCGAAAGGGTGTGCCAAAAAGGTAGGGCCGGAGCTTCTTGAGGGCCCATACCACTGCAAAGGCCTCCCTCTCTATGGTGCTCCAGCGTTGTTCCCGTGGTAGGAGTCGCCGGCTGATGAAGGCCACCGGCTGATCACGGCCTTCGGTGTTCACTTGAGACAGGACGGCCCCAATGCCATGGTCGGAGGCATCCGTCTGGACGATGAACTCCCGGCTGTAGTCGGGGGCCTGGAGCACAGGGGCGGAGCACATGGCGGCTTTCAATTGTTCAAATGCAGCTTGACACTCTGGGGTCCAGTTGACTTTCTGGGGCTGATTTTTTGACGTGAGCTCTGTGAGGGGCCTCACGATAGTACCATAGTCTTTCACGAACCTTCGGTAATAGCCCGTGAGGCCCAGGAAGGCCCGTACCTCGGTCTGGGTAATGGGGGGCTGCCAGGGCTGGATGGCGGCAATTTTTAGCTGCAGAGGGGCCACCAGGCCGCTTCCCACCTGGTGCCCGAGGTAGGTTACAGACCCTTGCCCAATTTGACATTTGCTGGCCTTGATCGTGAGGCCAGCTTGCTGAAGGGCGTGCAGCACTGCTCGGAGGTGGCGGAGGTGCTCGGACCACTGGTTGCTGTATACAGCGATGTCGTCTAGGTAGGCGGCGCTGAATCCTTCGAGCCCCGCCAGGACCTGATTGACGAGTCGTTGGAATGTTGCTGGGGCATTCTTCATGCCGAAGGGCATGACTGTGAAATGGAAATGGCCATCGGGAGTGGAGAAGGCAGAACGTTCTTGTGCCCGGGGTGTGAGGCCGATTTGCCAGTAGCCCGCCGTTAGGTCGAAGATACTGAGGTAGCGGGCAGCTCCCATGCGGTCGATTAGTTCATCTGCCCGGGGGATGGGATGTGCGTCTGTCCTGGTGACCGCATTCAAGCCCCGGTAGTCGACGCAGAACCGGAGTTCTGGTGTGGTGCCGGGGGCAGCTGCTTTGGGGACCAGTACTACAGGGCTGGCCCAGGGGCTGTCTGAGGGCTCGATGACCCCGAGCGTGAGCATTTTGGCTACTTCCTCCTGGATGCAGGCCCGTACCCGATCTGGCACGCGGTAGGCCCGGTGGCGGATAGGGGGGCTGTCCCCCGTGTCCACATCGTGCGTACACCAGGAAGTGACACCTGGGGTGAGGGAGAACAGGCTGGCGAATTGTGACAGGAGAACTTGGCACTCCTGGCGTTGCTCTCGGGTGAGGGCCTCTGAGAGTCGGACCCCCTCTACGGAACCATCTTTCTCCCGCGTTCGTAGGAGGTCCGGGAGGGGCTCGGAGTCCTCTTCAGCCCCATTGTCTGTGGCCATCAGGAGGCTGAGTTCTGTCCGTACAAAGTGCGGTTTCAGTCTGTTAGCGTGGAGGACCCGGAGGGGGTTCCGGGAAGATTCCAAGTCGATGAGATAGGTAGCCGGACCCTTGCGCTCGACCACTTTGAAGGGCCCGGTCCACTTGTCTTGTAGGGCGCAGGGTTCGGTGGGGGACATCACCCATACCTGTTGCCCAGGTTCAAATTCGATGGAGGAGGCATTCCGGTCATACCACCTTTTCATGTCCTCTTGACTGGCCTCTAGGTTGGCTTTTGCTAGTTCTCGGAATCGCCGGGTCTGGTTGCGGAGTGTTAGGAGGTAGCGGAAAACATCTGGTGGGTTCTTTAGAGGGGGCATCTCCCAGCCTTCCTTGACTAGGCTGAGCGGCCCCCGCACGGGGTGTCCATATAGCAGTTCAAATGGGCTGAAGCCCAGGGACTTCTGGGGAACCTCTCGATAGGCGAAGAGGAGGCACGGCAGCAGCACATCCCACTGGCGACGGAGGGGCTCTTCCAACCCCCCGATCATCCCTTTGAGCGTGCGGTTGAACCGCTCAACGAGGCCGTTTCCTTGAGGGTGATAGGGGGTCGTGAACCGGTAGGTAACCCCGCACTGTTGCCAGAGAGATTTCATATATTTCGAAATAAAGTTCGTGCCCCTATCACTGACGACCTCCCGGGGGAAGCCCACCCGGGAGAAGATCCCCATCAGAGCCCGGCCGACTACCGGGGCTGTCACAGTCCGCAGGGGAACAGCCTCCGGGTAGCGGGTGGCGTGGTCCACTAGCACCAGGATGAATCGATGGCCTTGTTTTGTGCGCGGGTCCAGGGGCCCTACGATATCGATTCCGACCCTCTCGAACGGGGTGGTGACCACGGGAAACGGTTGCAGGGGGGCTTTCAGTTTGCGGCCGCTCTTCCCACTGGCTTGGCACGTGGGGCAAGATCGGCAATGCTGGTGTACATTGTCCCTCATTTTGGGCCAGAAGAAGTGGGTCACCAGGCGGCTATAGGTTTTGTCTTGACCCAAGTGTCCTGCCAGGGGGACATCGTGGGCCAGGTTTAGCAGAAAGTCTCTAAAACGGAGGGGTACCACTAGGACTCGGCTGGCCCCCAGCTCCGCGATTCTTTGCTCACTGTACAGCAGATCATTGTCCCAGTAGACCCAGTGAGTTCCGGAGGTATCCCCTGCGCTTTGGGCTAGCGCTTGCTGGCGGAGTCCCTCGAGGGAGGGACAGGTCTTTTGTTCTTGGCGAAATTGTTCTTGCGTGGGCCCCCCCTCTTGAGGCCACTGGTCGAGGTTAGCGAGGTCTGGAGGTTGAGCTGGTTCGGGGGGGACGTCACGGTCGGTGGTTTCGGCGGGGGCGACCGGAGGCGGTGGCGCCGGCCATTCGAGTTCCTCTGGGCGGGTGTTGGCACGGGCGGTCATGGACCGGGTGGTGACGCACGCCCAGTCCGGGACGCCCAGCATCCCCAGGTGCTCTTTTCGTTCGACTGCTGCCCATGGAGAGCTTTCCAGGTCATTACCCAGGAGGCAGTCTACGGGGGCATCATCTCGGACCGTCACCTTCAACATGCCGGAGACCCCTCCCCATTCGAAGGGGACGCAGGCCATCCGACACAGGCTTTCTGAGTTATCGGCTGAACGTACAGGGCAGAGAATGTTTGGTAAGTATTGTTCGGGGGTCACCAGGTGACAGCGGACGGCTGTTATACTGGCCCCAGTGTCACGAAGGGCTTCAGCCCGGCGTCCATTGATGCCCACCCATTGGCTGTACTTCTGGGTATTAGCGGGTAGGGGGACCCGCGGGACCATGTCCCTCCCCCCTAGGCAGGCGAGAGCCATGGCGGCTGGCTCCCATTCTTGGTGGTCCTGTTCATATTCTTCTTGTTCCTCTGAGATCTGTTCCTCCCCCAGAGCAGCAGCGGCTACTTGGCGGGGTCTTGGGCTCTGGTACTGGGGGCAGTTTGGGTCGTTTGCATAGTGTCCGACTCGTTGGCATCGATGGCAGGTAACATTGGCTCGATGTCCCGGTCGCGCTGGGGTGCTTCCCCGGTTGGCCGGGGGGGTGGGGCTGGTAGTGAGGGTGACCGGAGCGTTGCTTCTTCCGCGTCCTTGGCCTCCACCTCCTCGGGGACGGTGCTGACCATTGTTGTTCCGGTTCTGTTCGGAGGACCCATTTCGACTCACTCTGGTGATCTCCCACCGGTCTGCTTCAGCTGCGAGCTGCCGGGGATCCGTTAACTTGCTGTCGAGGAGGTGCTGACGAAGTTCAATGAAGCAATTGTTCGACAGATGCTCCCATACCATAAGATTGAACAGTTGTTCGTAGGTTGTGACCCTGCTTCCTTTGATCCAGCCCTCGAAGGCTCGGCTAAAGTAATTGACATAGTCCACCCAAGTTGTACCTGGGATGCGGGTGCAGTCTCGGAACCTCTGACGGTACATCTCGGGTGTGAGGCCATAGCGGGTGAGGAGTGCAGCTTTCATATGGTCATAGGAGGTCATCTGGTGGTCCGGGAGTTGCAGCAGGGCGTCGCGGCCCTCATTGAGGAATCTCCCCCACAGACCGGCCCCCCAATCGCTTTTATCGATCCGGTGTGCAGTCATAGCGATTTCATAGGCCTTAAACCATTGCTGGATGTCGTCCTCTCGGAAGTATTCTCGAACGACATCCTTGGGGATGTGTACCTTCTTCTCTGTTGCCCCTGGAGTGTGGGGTTGCTCGGGCACCCCTGCTTCTTTATTCTGTTTGCGTAGGTCGATTTCAGCTAATTTCCGCTCATGTTCATATGCCAGTTTCTTTTCCTCGAGCTCCCTTTGTCTCTGTTGCTCCTCTCTTTCTTCTCGGAGACGCAGGTGCTCTAAGTTGATTTTCTGTTCGGCCAACTTTAGTTCAACGTCCATTTTGAGCCGGGCCATTTCCAGCTCGTGTAGTCGGGTTCTTTCTCGTTCCTGGATCTCGTCTGGCGAGAGACCCGTTCTTCGTTCTTCAGGGGCCATGGGGGTTTGTGCTGTGATGTCTTGATCGGGGGTTCCGGCAGCCCCGGTTTCTGCCCAAGATTCCAGGGCCTGCTTAAAGTCATCTTTGGTATTTAGTCCGGTGGTAGCGATACCTAATTCGATACAGAACTGTTTAAGTTCACGATGGTTGTACTCGTCCAATTTCTCCATCTGGAATTTCTCCGTTGATCCGCTGTCTTTAGTTGACATCGTGATTCGCCGTGGGGTGAGCTACTCTCTGTACGGTTTATGCGGTGATTCGGATCCCGTCGCTGGCCACCAATGTTAGACGGACCGGGAGGGTCGGCCGAGGATAAGGGGAGAGGTCTCCGGGGAGAGCCGTCTCCAGTGAATCGTACAGACAAGTAACTCCCCCCCCACAGACGGACACCACACAATGATAAAGTTCAACGATACTTTATAGGTAATTCTTCAAGTACGGTAGAATGGTACAAGGAGGTCTGGACTCAGGGGTCCCCTCTATTCTGGTCTCTGTTTGGGAAAAGGGTAGCGGGACAGTCTTGTTATCAAAGAGATGGAAATAGCTCTCAATCCTCGAGCTCGGTGGTGTAGATGAACGGGCCGCGGCGGAGCCAGCAGGGCCCGAGATGGATGAAGGAAGACGACGGTCCGCGGCAGAGCCAGCAGGTCCCGATGAAGGTGGTGGTTACAAACGGTCCGCGGCCACGCCAGCAGGTCCCGACGACGATGAAGGATAGGGTGGTTCCCAAAGCCGCGGCAGCGCCAGCAGGCAAGACGAAGGTGCACAAGACAGAGCTACGGCAGCGCCAGTAGTCCGTCAAGGATGAGTTCTTCTTTGCGTCTCTCGACTCCAAGATACAACTCCCGTCCGGCTCTGGAGCTGCCCCAGTTATAGGGCTGGTGTGCTTTGATGTCCGGACCCTCGCACTTGGAGGTCGGGAGGTCCGGGATGAGGGGGTTCAGACACCCAGCAGGGGGGTGGAGCCAGCGCCCGGGGAGGCGATGGGCGAGCGGTACTTGGCGGGGGGAGCCATCGACACCTCTTGCTCCCATTGACTGACCAAGTAGCCCGCTCACCTCCTGGGTGGATGTTGGTGCCGGAATGTCTGAGGCCTGGCCGGGCCCAGGGTTGAGGTCGATCGGGGGCCAGGCGGCCTCGTGGTGGAGTGTCCAAGATGGCGCCCAGGATGGGCGCGCAGGCCGGTAGTGGGTCGGCCTACACGGTCAACAGGTTCGGGTGTAGGGGTCCCTGCGGGGACGGTGGACGTGTAATGGTGGTGTGTGGTACTTGCGTGGCTGGTTCGGGCCTGGTTGGGCCGGGGGAGAGCGGCCCTTCATGTGGCCTGTCCAACAAAGCTTTATTACAAATGTCACAAAAAGATGTTAATATTTCACTTCTGTTCTTAGATTTTCGTCACAATAAAATACACTGAACATAATCTTCACAAAAGTTATTTACAAAAGTTTAAGCTATTGCCATTATAAATCACAATAACTTTTATTTAAGTATTATTTATTTTAAAAAATTAAGACATTGTTACTTGTAATATCAATACATCTAAGACACGTAAATACAACACATATTACATTACAAATGCTATAGGTGTCACATTTGCGAAAGTTAAAACTATTGGCATTGTAAATGACAAAGCTATTAATTTCGCTATTTTTAAAACCAACACATAAATAAAATATTTGTCATTTACAATACCAATAGCTCAGACTTTCCTAATGCGAGACCTATTGCATTGCAAATGCTTGTTCTACATGCAAGGCACCCCTAAGGCAGGCCCAAGGTAGACCCATGGGAAGGGTGCAGTGTATATGAAAAGTATGACATGTGCGGGTGTGTTTTACATGTCCTGATAATGAAATACTGCCAATTTTGTTTCTCATTATTGCAAAGCATGCCGCTCCAGTAGGCTATCATTGGAGCTGCTTTGTAACATCTTACAAGTGTAACTTTCAATTGAGAAAAGATAGAGAGTTGGAGTTTGAGTTCCCTGAGCTCAGAATTTAAATATGCATCTTTTAGTGAAGTTGATTTGTAAATTGTGTATTTGACAATGCCACTTTAGAAAGTGGGCATTTTCTTGTTTAACCATCCTGTGCCTCTGCCTGCCAGTGGAACAACATCTGGTTTAGACTTACAGGCCTGTTTGTGCATTCACTCTAGACAGCCACACAAGGGGAACGGAGGCGTGTCCTGCACATCCTGATGAGCAATCACCAGGCTGATGGTTTATCCTGGGCTTGATTTTTGGGAGGAGCCGTCATTGACACCTGAATAGGTCTGTGCCTGTCCTCTCACAATGCTGTTTCCGCCCCCTTGCAGTGCGCCTGGAGTCCAGGCTGGGCAATCAAGAATTTGTGAAAAACAAAGACTTGAAAGGCCAAAAGGGATACAAATATTGGACCTAGAACACTTATGGACCGAGAGGATCCTGCCAAGAAGGAGAGCTGTTAGGAGTTGTTCTGCCCCTTTGATGTGTGTTGCTTTGCTGGGTTGGCCTGAAGTTGCTGCTTCTGTCTGGGACAGTGGAAAAGACTGGACTTTTACTTGCTGTATCCTGCTTTAGTAGATTCTCTAAAGGCTTGAAGTAGAGCTTGCCTCCTGTTAAGAAGTCTCAGGGACACAAAGACTTCACCTGCAGCATCCTTGAACTTCACTGCTGAGAGTTCTGACCTCCCTTTTGGTGCCAATTCCAGTTCCTTTGGAAATTGTTGCTGCTGCGAAATGCATCAAGTAAACATCAAAATCGACACATTGCCCTTCCAGCGCCTGTTTTTCTGACGCAGCATCTCCCGGTGGGAAAAATGTCCACGCACCGCCGCCATACAGCCGAAGAAATCTACACAGCGCCTGACCGCAGCTGAAGAAACCGCCGCAACCCTAGTTCAGTGCACCGGTCTTTGAAGTTCAAGACCACCACACTGACTCAGAAACAGGCCCTGCTGAGCAGCTGAAAGCACCGACGCAATGTGGGACCGCGGCTTAAGAAATCGATGCAGCGCCTGGAGACCACCACCGCATCGACCTCCAGTGTGCCTGGGTTTACAACGCATTGCACCTGTGCGCCATTCTTGGATTTCAATGTTTTGCTTCCCCCTACAGTCCAGTTTCGACACACTTTCTCCTGAGTGCAGCAGAACTGACTCATCACCTCTTCAAGGACTCAGGAACGACGCATCACTGAGTTTTCTGATGCTTCCCTTCTCTGCGGCTGTTTTGCCTTGTGAATTTTTAAAGTCACTTGTGTAAAATCACTGCATCCATAGTTTCTTATGGACAGAATTCCTAAAACATTTTAAGACTCATATTTTGAGTTGTGTCTGTATGAGTTTTGTCATTGGTCTTGTTTGGTTTAGATAAAGACATTTTATTGTTCCATACTGGCGTGGTGTTAATTTGTAGTGCTTTCACTGCGTTACTGTGTGTGTTATGTACAAATACTTTACACATTGCCTCCTTGATAAGCCTGACTGCTTGTGCCAAACTACCAAGGGTTATCTTGGGTGTGTAATACCTTGACTAGTAGGAAGAGTCCCTACTTGGACAGGGAGCACTGCTAACAAGAGACCCACCCCAATTTCTAACAATGTGTGTGTATATATATTTCTCATATGCAAGCTCTGAGAGTTTCCTAACCCTATAAAGTCCATAAAAGTCTCACAATGTGTTCAAATGATAAATCACGCATTCGCTGTGGGCTTCAACATCAATACATCCTCTTATTTATAAGAATTCAGATGTATACAGTCAAAACGTGTTTCACAGCCTCTGCAGCTTCATCAGGGCAGTAATGGAAAAAAAACACCAATATGGCCAACTATTATAATAGAGTTCAATATACATATTATACAGCAGTCTTCTTGTGATTCTAAACATAAATACACATATCTATCCATTGACCATGATAAATTACATTAATTAAGTAACTCACATTCTAAATTCACAAGTATATCTGTAGGAAAGTGGCCGTTTTGTATGGTCATCCCCCACTTTTTGCTCCAAATGCTGATGATTAGGACTGTGATAGTGCACTGGAGTCTGCTGCCCAGACCCCAGTGCCTATGCTCTCTCCCAAAACTGTTATGTTCGACTTGGTAATCTTATAATGGCAAAGACATTACCCATTATAAGTCCCTAGTATATGGTACAGGGCATAGGTGGTAAAATAGGCTGAAGCCCAGTTTTGTGCAGCCGTGGGAGACCCAAGCAAACTTCTGACAGCAGACCTTCTAGTGCAGACTGTACCTCACTATGAATGGCGAAGTCAAATGCACCTTCTTTAATATGTCACGCACCCCCAATGTAGGCCTCCTCAGCCCAGGAGGCAGGGAGCAGTATACTAAAGGCGAGGAGATCTAAGTGCAAGCCTATATGTCCCTATAATGACGTTCCCCATTGGAAACTATTATGAGTTTAGCGGTCCATAGGATCACATATGTTGCAACTCAGGCATTCTCGAGGTTGGTAACTCCATTATAGCTGAATTAGGTCATGCTGAATTACGTCATGCCTGGTATCAAACAACATGCCTTCCCACCCCTAACACGAATCTCGTGCCCTGGTGGACATGGCATGCACCCAGTTGGCGACCTTAGAGGTTGCCCACTTGGTTGCCCTCGCTTCTCTGTGCTCTGATTGTCCAGTGTGAGCTTTCCCGCACCGGCTGCCACCAGGACAGGATTCTGACCTCATACCAGGCAGTGTGATCACTCCAAGGAGTCAGGAACAAAGTTTTGGGCAGGAAGGAGGTCACATCTCCCTCCTCCCAAGGAAGCTAGTGAAGTGGCATATCAAGATAGTGAGCTTCAAAGACTGCACTGCCTCTGATATGCATCGGAGCTGAGGAAACAGCCCTACCCCATACCCTGCACTTTTGCACCGAGCAGGTGGGAAATTAGCTATGCAGGGAAGGCTAGCCAGATCTCCAGGGCAAGTAGCCTGGTCTGTACCCTACAGTTTGATTTCAGTCAACTTTAGGAATGGCAGAATAGAGGGTTCTGGGTAGAAAAGGTGACCTACACCCCCAGATGTGGTCACCTCAGGGGCAGACTAGCCACAGGGACTAGCTGCCCATTGGCTACCAGCTTCCACACCTCTAACTCCCCTACATCTAGGATTTAAGGGACCTTCCTCACGACACCAGAACCTCAGATCTGAACAACCGGCATAAGGAACGATCCAACAGGAGAACCGTGTTGCCAACAACAGGACTTTGCCGATAGCATCAAAGCAAAAGAGGGCTACTTTATCCCTGTGGCAATAGACTTGGAACTGAGTGAACGAGCCATGTCCTTGGTTAATACTCAGCATTCCCTCAGAGGGGGACCCCTGTAGAAGACAGAAGTACCCTCAGACTCTCCTGGATTATTGGCACCCGTCCCTGCAAACTGCAGGTAAAAACACTCACCAGATCTGAAGAATCGCTGGCCATTGGGAACTCCGTGGATGGTCGAAATCCAATGCATTGTGGGAGTTGTAGTCTTGCCTACCACCAAGTTTCAGGCCACTACCTCACTCCTCGGCACCCAGTGAAGTTCTAGTACCTTTTTACTGTGCTTACTGCAGCCAAGGCTTGTTAGTCGCCAATCCTGCAACTAAACCCTACATTCGACGCTGAATCTACAGTGGACACCGTGCAACCTTTATCCAATATCAGCAGCTGAATATCTCTTATGTTTTTGCATTCCGTTTCTTGCAAGCACCGGGTAAATGCTAAAACCAGCATCCCAGCGGCTAACGTTCGGCACCACAGACAGCAAGGACAACTCGACACCTTGATTGCACGGGCTATGTAAAATTGATGAACAAGTTACTTACCTTCGGTAACGATATATCTGTAAGAAACAGTAGTTAGTATTAGATTCCTTACCTTAGAATATCCCCAGGCGTCAGTCTGGATCCGGAAACTTTTGCGTAGCAGTACCCCTGCGCGTCGGTAGGCGTCCTCTGCAGGCGTCCCCTGCGGCTCCGCGTCTGTCGTCGGCGTTGTGCGCCGTGATGACGTCGCTGGGGTATATAGACGCCGCCTCCGCGCGCTGACGTCAGTTCTTTGCACACAGCTTTTCCGCGCCAGAACACGCAGAGCCATGGAAGAACCAACACTGGTGCCATGCGAAACTAGGGCCCTGAAGGGGATGACCTTAACCCTATGTATCAGTTCGCAGAACGGGGAGGATGGGTGGGGCGGTAAGGAATCTAATACTAACTACTGTTTCTTACAGATATATCGTTACCGAAGGTAAGTAACTTGTTCATCTGAAAGAAACAGGCTAGTATTAGATTCCTTACCTTAGAATAGATACCCCAGCAATACCAACCCCGGTGGTGGGTCTGCGAACCAATACCGCTTACACCAGAAAGTCCTGGAGGACAGAACGGCCAAAGAAGCCATCCCTCCGGACTTGACTGTCCAGGCAGTAGTGCCTTGCAAACGTGTGCAGCGAGGCCCACGTAGCCGCCTGACAAATGTCCTGCAAGGGGACTCCCCGGCCCAGGGCAGTAGTAGCCGCCGTGGCCTGAGTGGAATGGGCCCTCAGCCCAACAGGAGGCTCCTTCCGAGCCAAAGAGTAGCACGCTTTGATGCCCAGGACGACCCACCGAGAGATGGTCCGTTTATGCACCGCCCGTCCCTTCTTCGCACCCACGTAGCCAACAAACAGTTGGTCATCCACCCGGAACTGGCGAGTGCGATCCATATAAAATGAAAGCGCACGTTTTGGGTCCAGACTATGGAGCCGCTCTTCATCCTTTGAAGGATGCGGAGGCGGGAAGAAGGAGGGTAAGGTGAAGGACTGCCCGATGTGAAAAGCAGAGACTACTTTGGGCAGGAAAGAAGGTCTAGTCCTCAGAACCACCTTGTCTGGATGAATGGACATGAAAGGAGGTTTGACAGAAAGAGCCTGGAGCTCACTCACTCTCCTGGCAGAGGTGATGGCAACCAGGAAGGCCGTCTTTAAAGTCAGGAGACGGAGAGGACAGGAATGAAGTGGCTCAAGGGGAGCGCACATCAAGAAGGTCAGAACCAGGTTCAAGTCCCACTGAGGCATCACAAACGGAACAGGTGGATACATGTGCGTGATGCCCTTCAAGAATCTCGTTACAATAGGGGACTTGAACAAAGAAGGTTGATCAGGCAGCCTTAGAAAGGCCGAAAGGGCAGAAAGGTAGCCCTTGACAGTGCCCAGAGCAGAGCCCTGCTGGGCAAGAGAGAGAAGAAAGAGGAGAACCTCGGAGAGAGGGGCAGAAAGAGGGTCCACAGCCTTTGCTGTGCATCATGCCACAAATCTGTTCCACCGGCAGGCGTATACCGACTTTGTGGAGGGACGCCTGGCTGCCAGAATCACATCACAAACTTCAGGAGGCAAGTCAAATGGCCTCAACTGTCGCCGCTCAATCTCCACGCATGGAGGTGGAGACTGGACAGGTTCGGGTGGAGGACCGTCCCCTGCTGCTGCGACAGAAGGTCCTCCCGAAGGGGCAGGCGGATCGAGGGACCGACTGACATGCTGAGTAGCTCGGGATACCAGTACCTTCGAGCCCAGTCCGGAGCCACAAGGATAACTTGGGCCCGGTCGCGCCTGATCTTCTTCAGCACTCTGGGCAGAAGTGGTATAGGCGGAAAGGCGTACAATAGACCGCAACTCCACTCGCGCCGAAAGGCGTCGCCGTGCGAGTGCCGTCTTGGAAACTCCAACGCGCAGAACTGATGACATTGCGCGTTCTCTTCTGTGGCGAATAGATCTAACCAAGGCTCTCCCCATTGCAGAAAGAGGCCTTTCGCCACGTCCGAGTTCAGACGCCATTCGTGATCCACCGAGCACCGACGGCTGAGTTCGTCCGCCCTGGCGTTCAGAGAACCTGCCAGGTGTTGAACCGTCAGAGTCACGCTCTGACGTTCCAGCCATTGCCAGAGACGCAGAGCCTCCTGGCAAAGGGTCCACGACCCCACTCCGCCCTGCTTGTTGCAGTACCACATGGCGGTGGTGTTGTCCGTGAACACCTGCACTACACTCCCGTTGACAAAGGGGAGGAATGCCTTCAGTGCTAGACGGATCGCCCGCAGCTCCAACAGGTTTATATGGAGCCGGGACTCCGCCGGAGACCAGATGCCTCTGATCTCCGCCTCTCCCAAATGGCCTCCCCAGCCCTGGAGGGACGCGTCCGTCACAACCACGTGCTCCGGTTGGGGAAGGGAGAGGGATCTGCCTCTGACCCAATCGCGGTCCGTAAGCCACCACTGCAGTTGTCTCGCAGTGCCCTCCGAGATCAAGACATGGTCGGACAAGTTGCCCTGATGCTGGGCCCACTGAAACTTCAGGTCCCACTGCAGAGCCCGCATCCGCCACCGGGCGTGATGCACCAGAAGGATGCAGGAAGCCATCAGCCCCAGCAGCCGCAGCGTCAACCTGACCGAAACCCGGGATAACGGCTGAAAGATGGGAATCAAAGCCTGTATATCCCGGACCCGCCGGATAAACCCAAAACTGCGCCGAGTCGAGAACCGCTCCGATGAAAAGGAGCTTTTGAGAGGGACACAGGTGTGATTTCGGCACATTGATGGAAAACCCCAGCTCGTGCAGGAGGTCTGCCGTCATCTGAAGGTGGTGGACGACTGTCTGGGGCGAGCCCGCCTTCAACAACCAGTCGTCCAGGTAGGGGAAGACTGAAACCCCCAAACGGCGCAGATGGGCTGCGACCACCGCCATCACCTTTGTGAACACCCGTGGGGCGCTGGTAAGGCTGAATGGGAGCATGATAAACTGAAAGTGCTTGTGGCCTACCGTGAACCGCAGGTAACGCCGGTGGGCCGGCAGGACGGGGATGTGAAAATACGCATCCTGCAAGTCCAACGCTACCATCCAGTCTTGCGGGTCTAGAGCAGCCAAGACCTGAGCCAAAGTCAACATCTTGAACTTCTCCTTCCGGAGGAAGCCGTTGACGTTCCGTAGATCCAAGATGGGACGTAGGCCCCCTTTGTCCTTCTTGGGTACCAGAAAGTAGTGGGAATAGCAACCACACCCTACTTCTGGCCCAGGAACGCGCTCGATGGCCCCCTTGGCCAAGAGGGCCGTAACTTCTTCCTGCAGAAGTGTCAAGTGGTCCCCCGACACACGGTGGTTCTGCGGTGGCATGGCTGGAGGAGTGGTCTCGAAGGGGAGGGAGTAGCCCCTTCGGACGAGCTGCAGCACCCACCTGTCCGATGTGATTGCCCTCCAGCGGGAGTGGTGATGGCGAACCCTGCCACCCACTGGCGACACATGGGCCTGAAAGCACGGACTAGGAGGATTTGGAGGCCGATGCTGCGGGGGGAGGTGTGGTCTGACCTCGCCGTTGTCCACGACCGCCTCCACGGCGGACTCCACGGCCGCCACCGCGTTGAGAAATGTGTTGCGGCGCGTGGCTGGCAGCACGTTTGGGACCGCCCCTTCC
Source organism: Lissotriton helveticus (assembly GCF_964261635.1). Classification (NCBI taxonomy): domain Eukaryota; kingdom Metazoa; phylum Chordata; class Amphibia; order Caudata; family Salamandridae; genus Lissotriton; species Lissotriton helveticus. The sequence goes on along the minus strand of NC_136063.1, from coordinate 2,045,318,705 downwards.
TTGGCCACGAAAGGAGCGAAACGAACCCGTTTGCTGGCGCTGGGTCGAGAGACCCAAGGACTTGGCCGTGACCCTGGAGTCCTTGAAGCGCTCCAGCGCGTGGTCCGCTTTGTCGCCAAACAGGCGACTGCCATCGAACGGCATGTCCATCAAGGCATTCTGGACATCTGCCGAAAAGTTGGCGGACCTCAGCCAGGCGTGGCGACAAATCGCCACCGTCGTGGACATCGCTCTGCCCAGCGAGTCGGTCGTATCAAGACCACACCTGATGGAGTATTTTGCTGCGTCTCGGCCTTCAAGCATAGCCTTGCCGAGCTTTGCCCGTACCTCCTGCGGGCATTCTGGCAGCAGGTCCGCGACCGTATCCCACAGAGAGTGGGAGTAGTGGCCCAAGAGGCATGCGGTGTTGCAAGACCGCAGTCCCAAACTCAGGGACGAGAAGACCTTTTTTCCATACTGGTCGTACCTCTTGGATTCCCGGTCGGGCGGGGCCGACGGGAATGCGGTCTGGGAAGTCGAGGCCTGGATCACCAGACTCTCAGGGGTGGGATGGGTGGACAGGAACTTGGGGTTATCCGGACACGGACGGTGTCGTCTGGCCACGTTCCTATCAACAGGCGAACCTGAAGCGGGCCTGGACCACGTGCCCAAAAGAACGTCAGACAAGGCTTCGTTGAACGGCAGCAGTGGCTCCTGTGGGCATGACTGCCGTTTGAAGCCCTCAGTGAGGATGTTAGGCCTCACGGCCGCGACGGGGAGCTCAAGGTGTAAGGCCTTGGCCGCCCTCATCAACACCACTGAATAAGCAGCCCCCTCCTCCGAAGCCACGGTAGGAGGCGAGACAAAGCCAGGGTTAGGAGAGTCGTCCAGACCACTGGCGTCACCCAAATCACCTGTCCAGTCCACATTGTACTGACACTCGCGTGACAGAGGGTCCTCAGACCCCTCCCAACCCTCTCCGTAATCTACATCTTCACCATATTCGGAATCAACAATGTAGACCGGCTCCCCGGGGTCCACAGGCCCCATCGGCGTCGGACTTGGCGTCGGGCGACGCCGGTCCGACTCCGCGTCCGGAGTCGGAGAGGGTATGGGGGCGGCGCCACCCGGAGCCGGCACCGCGCGGGGGCGGCGTCGGGGGCAACCCCGATGGAATCGGCGCCGGAGAGGCCGGTAGACCAGCCGGCGTCGACCCTGAGGGGCCCTGCGGCGCCGGGGTCGGAGCCGTCGGCGGCGCCGGGGCCGGAGCACCCGACGGCGTCGAGGCAGGAGCACCCGAACCGCTAGGTCCCCCGGACGGGAGCACAGGGCCCGAAGGCGCCGTAGGCCCCGTCGGAGGAGACAGTGCCCTCATGGCCATGAGGAACTCCTCTATCTCCCCGGGCGTCGCGCCTTCCCCAGGGACCGTAGGGTATGGAGCAGGCCGCGCCGGCGACTCACGCGAAGCCGCGGCCACCCGAACCCCCGGCCGCATCGCGCGAGCGTCGGGGGGGGGAGTCGGGGGTACGATGACGACGCCCCGACTTCTTGTGTTTCCTACCTGAGGAACCAGAGGAATGGCGACGACTTCCGGAGCGCTCGTGGCGGCTCCGCGACCGCTCCCTCGACCTCCGGCCGGACCGGGAGCGCTCTCGACGCGGGGCCGACACCCGCAGATCGAGTAGCTTGCGGGACCGCTCCCGCCTAGCTTTACTCGTCAGGGCCCGGCAGTCGACACAGTCGTCCACGGCGTGGTCGGGGCCCAGGCACCGGAGGCAGAGTCGGTGATGATCCGTGACCGACATCGTGCGGTCACAGCCGTCACAGTTCTTAAAACCGGGCATCCTACCGGCACCGTAAGAAGAATCAAGGATTCACAAAACTTTGGTCAAAAGACCGGAGTACTGCACTTCTCAGATCTGGGCTAACTGGCGCGGAAAAAAGAAGAACTGACGTCAGCGCACGGAGGCGGCGTCTATATACTCCAGCGACGTCATCACGGCGCACGACGCCGACGACGGACGCGGAGCCGCAGGGGACGCCTGCAGACGACGCCTACCGACGCGCAGGGGTACTGCTACGCAAAAGTTTCCGGATCCAGACTGACGCCTGGGGATATTCTAAGGTAAGGAATCTAATACTAACCTGTTTCTTTCAGATTTAACTGTTGAGACCTGGTCTAGGGGTCGCATTACCGTAACCCTGTGACAGTTCCACATAACTCGACCTTCAAGTGACCGATTGACACTAGTGGTTTTTCCAATTGACCACAAGGTTATATTTTTCATGTTTATTTTCCAGATTTAATATTGCTTCAAAAATCTCCAACTTAGGTTATAGGTATGCTATACAATTTATTTTGGTATCTAAATTAGGATAAAACATTCTATTTTTATAAATTGGTGTTGAATTTCTCTTGAGTCGTGTCAATTACTTATCATCCAGGTTGCTACTATAAAAATGCTTAACACATGTTCCTCTAGTTAACTCTAAATGGTCTTTGCCAAATTACTAGGACTAAGCAAAGGATCTCTCAGGTATTGTGATAGTATTACATGGTGAGGTTCTAACCCCACACCACATAATACTCCACTCTCCTACAATATCAATATTTAATTGGTTCCAATTGCCACAACATCCCTTATACGTCAAAGGGTCATGGGATTTTGAACGTAGCTAAACCGGTACTCAAAAAGTGGATGGGAGTTGGGCGCTGAGAAAGCGTTCGACAGGGTCTCCTGGCGTTTCCTGTGGTCCGTCCTCCATTGGAAGGGGATGGCTAAGGAATTTATTCAGGCAATCCAGGCTTTATATGTGTTACCGGTGGCAGGGGTTCGTATTTCAGGTCAGGAGTTCAATGTGATTAATATCAGCAGGGGCACCAGACAGGGTTGCCCCTGCTCTCCCCTTCTGTTCTCGCTGTATATCGACCCCTTTTTGCAGAAACTCGAACAATGTGTTGATATACAGCTTATAAGGGCAAATGGTTTTGAATATAAGATATTGGCTTATGCCGATGATGTCAGCATACTTTGCAGTTATAGATCAGGCTGAGTACTATGGCTTACATGCAGGGTACAAGTTAAATACCGATAAGACTCAGATTCTGTATTCTGGTAGGGAGTCTTTTCCGGATCTGCCAATTGTGCCAGCAGTGACTTATTTGGGGATTAAGCTTACTGTAGAGGTGGACCAAATTCCAGATATAAATATCTGGTCCTATAATTGACACAACTAATCAAACGCTGGAAAGATTAGACCACTTACATCGGTCTATGCATGGGCGAAGCAACGTCATCAAAATGGCCAAAAATATTATACCTCTTCAGGACTATTCCTCTGGTGTTTCCTGCTCCATGGTTTAAAAAGATCGAAAGGATGTGTTCTATATTCATGTGGAGCTTTCACAGATCAAGGAGAGCGGCCAAGTGTCCTAGCCTCCCTAGAATGCGCGGGGGCTGGGCCATCCCTAACTTCTTGTTTTATTACTGGGCATGTATGCTGCAACATATGGGGATACTTCTGGTTGGAGATAGGAGCCGCTGCTCAGAGGCGTTTCGCCCAACTATTTACGAAATTGGGCTGGGGAGGAGGCTAAACACTGCCTGGTCAAGACCCTAGAACCTAGTTACTATTAAAAAAAAGATTAAAGACTGTGCAGGCGGCTTATATGGTTTGGAGGAAGGGGCGTAACAGGTTTAAAACTTACAATATCAATAGCTATAGACCCTTCTCGGCTTCTGGGGTTTTACCTAGATCAAATCACACAAAGATGGAGCAACCTTGGGATCAGCACGGTGGGGCATCTGGGCCAGGACGACCAATTAGCTCCCTTTTCTTTTCTGCAAGAGAAGTATGGTCTTGACAAGCAGGATTTTTGTTAAATCCTTACAGATCCGTAGTTTTGTAGATAGTCAAAAACAATGTATGGGCGGAGAATATGGGAAGATATTATTAATTGAATTCATTTGTAGGAAATCCCGGATAAGGGGGATCTATCAGATTTTGCTGGAATCCCTCCCTGATGATTTAGCCAATCAGAACAATAAATGGGAACGGAAATTTGGGAAGGAGGGGATCAATATTGAAGAGTCACTCGAAGTAGCTAATCAGACTTTATTATCGGGTAGTCTCCGGAGCCAACATTTTATGTCCATTTTTGATTTGTATTATACACCGGCAAAAATAGCCAAATGGGGTGGGAGTGTGGGCGGCTCCTGTAATAGATGCGGGACGTTATTAGCAGATACAGTGCACATGTTTTTTTCTTGCCCTAAGTTAACGTTATTTTATCAGGATTTGGAATTCTTCTTGGCCAAAATGTTAGGGCTCCCCATATCCATCTCTCCAGACATGGTCATCATGGGTGTGGGGCGAACAGGAGCTGGCCGTGCGCGGTTACTGGGTTTGTCTTTATGGCAATGGCTGTAGCTAGATTGTGTATTACTTCTAATTGGATCAGCCCTGACACCCCTACTTTTTGTAACTGGCGCTCACGGTTCTTAGCTGTATATAATCTAAAAAGTTCAGTGTATTGGTTAAAAGGACGAAGCGTACGAGAAAAGACACAAAAATTATGGGCGCCTATAACAGACTGGCTTCGGTAATATTGGTAGTTATAGACACCACATTTTGGAAACCCCCTGGTTGTCAATATGTAAATGTGTGAATATATTATAATTCCTCTTCTTTTTGCTGATTGATGGCGTTGGATTAGGATTATAACTTGGGGATTTTAGATAATCAAGGTGTTATCAACTGTATTTGTCTCTGTGATAATGTAAGGTCAGAATATTTCTTTTGTGTATATATTAAGGAATCAGGCGCAACCTGTCAATATGAAATGTAATAGTGATTTGTCAACTGTTTTTTTTGTGCATATTTAGAAAAATCGGTAATATGGTTTTGCTCGGTATTTCTTTTTCCTATATGTGTAAACAACAACAAAATAAGAAAAAATATTTTTTTTAAAGTGGATGGGAAAACCGATTGGTGAAGCTGTTCCTTAATGACTAAGATACAGACATAAAAAGTTACATACGGTTATAATAATGCCCTTCAATAATAATGGAGAGATGGAGGGGTGAATGATGCAGCTTAATGATGGGGTTTCAATTTTATAGAAATCCTAACAGACCTGAGAGGTCAAAGAAAACAGGGGGAGGATACAATTTTGAAACAAGTGTCATTCATATTCATATTATTCTGAAACGGACGAATGTTCAGAGTTTATCATGTATGAATAAGAATAGATGTACATTTTATGGCAGTGAGTGTGAATGGGCTCAATGGTGAACAGAGGGTTGAGGTGCTCATTACAGGTGCCATACTTATTAAGTACAAAAGGAGTGTTAAGCTTGGAAGCGATATCCCCTCATTAAGGGAGGAGCTGTGAGGTATAAGGATGATGTGGCAATTGGAACCAATTAATATTGATATACTTGTGAATTGGGAATGTGAGTCACTTAATGAATGTAATTTATCATGGTCAATGGATCGATATCTGTATATATGTTTACAGTCACAGAAGACTGCTGTGTAATATGTGTATTAAATACTAGCATAATATGGCTTTATATTTGGTCATATTGGTGTTTTTTCTAATACAACCCCGATGAAGCAGCAGACGCCGTGCAACACGTGTAACTGTCCTTCCAGTCGAACAGTTTAATTAAACTGTTCCTGTTTAGCCAAACGCCTCGTCTTTTGTTTAATAAGGAAATACGATTCTAGCAAACATTGTATTTGTTTCTGTCTTACTCTTAGTGGGAACAATATTACAACAGCATTTTAACCTTTCTGATTCAGGCAATACTAGTGGTTAAAGGCTCTCGCTCTTTATATTGGCCCTCACTTGAGGCTTGGGCCTACAACTCAGACTATGGGCCTTTAACAACCGATATAGCTCTTGGCAACGGCTGTAACATATTCGCCAGTAATTAAGGAATGTTCACAATCATTACATTGGAGCCTTCTGTTCCTGGCCAAATGCTTTCACATACAGTGCAACAGGCAAATCAGATGTATCTGGTCAGGCAGCGGTTGGTTCAAAGTGAATACTATCAAACAACAACATGCAGTATATTATACTGTGCGCAGTGTCCCTGCTTCTCTGTTTTTAAGTTGGGTTGTTCCAATTCATAGAACTCTCTTCTTTAGAAAGAATCTAACTGAACACTGGCTATACATGGAACATTGTTTATGACATGCTTGCCTAATCAGAAAGTAAAAAAGTTAACAGCGTGTCCTTTAAATTTATCATCAAGAAATACAGATGGACATCATGACAAACTTTGGAAAAATGGAAACTAACAGGTACGTCGTCAAAACATAGAACTGCATAAAAAAGATATGCACTGTCTTTAGGTAAACTCATATCTACTGATTGTACTATAATTTAAAGACCGCTGAAAGGTCTTGGTCCTAAAACTGAATAAAGCCCAGAGAGAAACTGGTTGAGTTGTGGATATCCACAGGCGGCCAACTTTAGATATTTACCGAGGACAGAACCAAAGGTCTTGCATTGCGATTGATCACTAAATTAAGAGTATGCTGCTTCTCTATCACTACAGGTGCACAAGGTAACAAAGATGTGTAGTAATACAGTACATGTGAGATATTAAGGCAGTGTGTACACATATAAAAGTGGGGAGAAGGGCGTGAAATAATTGGAGTATGACCTCAAAACTGCTTTTTGAAGCAGAGTGGAAACTTCCAGGAAAGAGGACGCAGAGTAAGGGGATATCTGGAAATGAACCCTTCCAAAGGTAAAAAATTGTGGCAGACAGTTGCTCTGGTGCTTATACGCCAGGAATAGGAAACAGAGTCCCCATGTGTATTTCTTTACAGATTTCTCAGAGGAAACCTTTGGTTGAGGATTGTGGGCTGCAATCACCAGTAGATTGCATGAGGTGCAGGTTGGATAAAGCATCTGGCAAAGGATCTGGCCACTGGCATTGAAAAGCAGACCTTCGGCTTCAATCACCCTTTCAACCACGTCTTTCATTAATCCTCTGTTTACAGTGCAGGTGTGTGCTCACAATGTAATAGGGTAGAGAGTCCTAGTCCGAGCCTAGCACACGCAATTAAGGATGGGCCACAGTGCAGTGCGGAAGAGTGCACCCCATCTGTAAAGCAACCCCTACAGTGGTGCTGGCTAGCTAAGATGTTCCCAAATGCTAGAAATCTACCTCACAAACTATAGCTCAGCTGGGACTGGTGCATGACGTAATGGAGTTTGCTGAGAGTGTTTGGCTTTATGTGCACGACTGACTAGATGGACAGCAACAGGGGAGATGTTTTGGCAAGGCGCTAAGTGATCAGTCCCAGGGGCAGACTGGACTAGGGCAATCAAGCAGTGCCCAAAGGGCTGGTCTGACAGGTCAGTGAGGGCTGTTATTTGGCAGAGTGTCCGTTTTATGGCCTCATGGGCTAGAGTTTACTGATGACTTGCCAGATAATAAAACAAGCATTGCCTGCAGCAAGCTCAAATCAATGCAGTCTTCCATACAACCTGTCATTACAAGGTCAAAACTGCCCCAAATTGCAAACATGGGCCCCTTTCAAAGCCATCTACTTTCCTAATGGGAGCTACTTTTATTTTGGTGCCTGGGCCTATTTCCTGTCCCAGTCCGACCTGCTCAATCCGAATGGCAGGAGGAGTAAGATGTATTGACATAGAGATCCACTGCAATCGTTTTGTTAGAGCTCCAGTGCTGTTCAACGCAGGAGGGCCCCTCTTATTTTTTCAATGAAGCAACTGTGTTAGTGCCTCAATGCAATGGTGGTGTCATCACTCTGCTACTTTTCACTGCATGAGTTTTTTGAACACCTCATTGCAGTAGATCTGCTAGTACTACACTGCGGCTTAAGTGGCTGCTGAGTAAAGGCATATAGGCAACAAAATAGGTAAGTGGAAGACAAAAACTCAGTTTACTTACCATTCGTAACAAAATGGCATTCAGTTGTTATGTTATGTTATGTTAGGGGGGGGGGGGTTTATAAAGCGCACAGCTACTCAAAGAGTGTCCCGGCGCTATGCAATTCAGCTAGCACAGCACTGTGCAACAGTTGCAGTATGTCTCCACATTGGTAGATAAAACTCCTTGGTAAGGCTCAAGAGGGAAGTCAAAACAGAAGAGGAAGGGAGGAGCATGGGTGACTCTTTGGACATCAGCTATGTAGTATTAGCAGTTTACCAGGAAATGCCCATGATATGGCAGCATTCGCATAAGATGGGAATGGGTGAAAATCGCAGCAAGAAAATGTGAGGGCCTCTGTGTCTCGGGGGGGAGGGGGAGTGGGAAGGGGGGAGGGGAGGACATGCATAAAGTATATATTTAAATTTTTTTGAGCAAGGAATATTGAAAGTTGACAGCATGGAAACAAAATAGGGAAATTCCAAAAGCCAGTCACTCGAATGTGTTCATCAGCATTGAAAATACTGTAGCTTGTTTGAATAGATCAAGCGCAAATATTGGAAGAGAAATGATGTAACTCACAAACCAAAATGTAAAAGGATAAACACTAGTTACGAGAAACTGGACAGGTTTCTTACAATATTATTTTGTGTTAGTTGCTTAAATATCATGCTCTAAATCTGCCGCAAAGCCCTGCGGCACAACATGGAATAGGGATTGGGGGGAGGGAAGAAAAGGCAAAGATGCGTGAGAAGGAAGACATAGGAAAAAATTTGGCAACTTATTATTTTGACAGTTTACTACTGAAAGACGCAATATTTAAAAAACATACCTTTGATTTATAGTAAAGGTTAACTCCAGAAACTCGCCTATCTCGTTCCATCAAGAGCCACTGGTACGGGAGCAATGCCACTCTCTTTTCCTATAAAAAAAGTAAAAGAATATGATCAAAAACAGTGACAATAAGCCCTCTAAACCAATAGTCTGATAAATCAAATGTAATAATTTTGTTTTCCTACCTACAGCTTTCTAACCATGTACGTGTCTTTTTTAATAGCATTAAAAAATTGAACTAATTTCAAATTTCTGGATGGAATAGAACCTATGTAAAGAAAGCAATGGACCTGAAGCCTGACAGACATTTTCCTTCCTTTCAAACAGAACAAACTACTCCTTTCAAAATACAATGGATTGGTTATGATTAACAGTACACACAGCAACACCTAAACATAATTTTAGAAAACAAAATATATTTATTTTTAACAAATCTCTGGCAATCTCAGCGATTATTTGCAGATTGTTGGCTGTTACTTTTAGTATAATGGCTTTTACCCCCTATTGCACTACCCGACAAATCAGATAGTTTGAACAAAAGACCCTGCAGATTCTTACTTCTCTCTGTACTGTATGCATATAGGTGGTATCCAGGTCCATTATCAAAGGGATCTTTGATTTGGAAGCCAAGGGATTATTTGCAAGATGACCACTCACTGATCTCTCTTCAACTATAATTTCTGCAAATCTGGTATATGTGGCGACTTTGTGGCACCATTACTGCTTAGATATCTTTTGGTTCTCTCTTAACAATGTGCCTTCCTTTCTGTTTCAAAAGGAACCGTCCTAGCTAACAATTAACATACAAGTTTCATAGTTTTTTTTGGAAAACGTGCTTAATAGATGCACAGGAGAGGGGGGGGCTAAACAGAAGGATTACAGTAGCAGGCAGATGAAGGGAAATGGACCATCCTACTCTGACAACGGTAAGTGTAGTCCACTGGGTCCCATCTTCCTCCAACATTCAAACTGACCCATAACATGGGCCACTAGCATAAAGAAAACGTGCATTTTTCCACAGACGTATTATAGTCATACAATAAATTTCTGTATTCAGGCATTTAAAGGGGTGGCAGTTTTGTTGAGATAGTGTTAATACCCGTTGATTGGGGAAAAGCTCCCTCCCATCTGTAGCAGGACAAAGTGGGTGGAAGGAAAGACAGATGCTGTTCTCAAAGCACCAATTACTTTGAGAGGGTAGTCAAGCTTCAGAAAAATCCATAACATGCTGCATTACTTCTTGTGGTCTGATGTCCTGAATCCTTAGTCTTCTCCTTGTGAGAGATGGGCATAATAAATATGAAATGAACTCACTCTACTGCTTTGCAAGCCAGTTTGCGTTTGAAGAGATGCTTCAAGAGGTCCTGAAGATGAACACACTAAACCCAGATCTAGAGACTACTTCCAGAACAGCTGGGATACATTGAATAAATGACACCTATATCTTTCAAAAAGTGGGTGTAAAGAAGTATGTTTTATGAAGAGTACAATACTATTTAGCTTTTACACAGTTATTTTACTCTGGCAGGTACAAAGGACCGTTAATGAAACAAAGTGAATAAAATGAAACTCCTGTGCCTTCAAATAAGACAATATCCTTATCGGTACATATCCATCTGCTGAATGTTTACTGTTATGTTTGAGAAACTGCAGTCTGAATATTTTTGTAACAATAAATACTTAAATATAAAACAAGTAAATCATCTCACACTATGTTCCTCATCATTTATCTTAACCCACAAGCTGTATAATTTGCCTATTTAGGCAACATAATTGTTGCTTAGCTAGGCCCTTCTCTGCTACATACTACGAATAACTGCCTATAACAGGTAAACCAAGGTAACAGACATTAGTGACCAGGTTCAATCCCACCCGTATCTGTGGCTCTAGTTCTGTGCATCGCTCATCCTTCCCACAAGTCTATGCCATTTCTGTGCATCCCAGAACACCCTGCAACACAGTATACAGTGCACTTCTTCTCTCAGAATCTAGCACTGCCCTCCGAGATTCACGGAGTTTCTATCTTTACTTTAAGCCCTGTAGAGATTCACAACCTTTCTGCGGATTTTACACTACACAAATCCTACTTGCATGCAGTTATGTGGGCGTTAACTCTGTGTCCCTCCCTTCCCATACCTACCAGTCTTTGTCAGCCTAACCAAACATCTACCACCTCAGTACACGCGTAACCCAGGATCGGGCTTTTATTTGGGACCACCTACCTCTGTACAGCAGTTCTAAGATCCTTAGCCCCTCTCAGGCAGATCTACAGCTCCTCAGTTGGCATCTGGCAGTTCTCTGCCACTTGCTCATGCAGACACAAGATGTTTTTACTCCCGCAAAACAGTTTCTGGCATGTTCTTTGCACCTCAGGAATGCCCGGCAGTTTTATGCACACACTACCCCACCCTCCGCCAGTTCTGCGCACAAACCGTCTGGCACTTTTATGTATGTGCACACACCCTGTGTCCTGAACACTGGTGGTTCCTTCTATGCGCCTGTACACACGGTATAACCTCTGCTGCAGTGTTGGATTGGGATTGATAATCGACCGGGGCACGCTGAAAAAAGTGGCCCACATTTGAATATTGCCTTTCCGCTAAACACTGCTTCGGCGAAGTTTTATAAAAAGAAGAGTAAGGTCTCTGACAGCGGCATGCTTTGTTAACTGCACTTAGATAAAACAAAAAAATGCGAGGATTAGTTCACACTAGTGAAACACACCTGAAAACAAGTCAGGCCACTTCTGCTCAGGCCCCCTGCCGCCGCTCAACCAGCATACTTTAATGGGCCGGCCCAGCAAGAGAAAGGGAGTGATCCCCCTGCCCTTCGATAAAAGGGAGGTTATGGACGCCAATCTTCCTCCAGAAAGGCCACTCAGGCACCCACTGGGCTGCTGGCGGCATCTGAATACACCAGACACAGCCACAATCGCTCCCCCTCCCCAGGCTGCCCAAAAAAGCAGCCCACAGCTGTAACTCAGATACCAGCCCCTCGGCCATTGCCCGAGTGCCCACCTTACCAATCCGACTCTGCTCTGCTGTCTTTTAAATTTCCGTACAAAACGGGGTGGCACAGACGTGAGTCCCTTGCTCACTTTGCCACTGGATTCAAGCAAGCCGGGCTGAAGACGGCTGGAATTCCAGAACCGAGTCCTAGGAAGCTTGTTTCCGGTCCAGGGAAGGCATGGCTTGGCAGTTCCGGCTGGACTGTTCCCATAAGGCACAGGGTCAGACTGATTTGCATATGGCCATGTCTGAACTGGGGTGGCAGAGTGGGCTAAAGAACGGTGATGGATTAAACCCAGATCTGTTGACTGGGGGGAGCCACAGCTGTGGGGCCACAACATAATTTAGCTGGACTACTCATCTGTATACCTCGCCGCCTATTCTAAACATTTACAAGGTTGGCTCGTGCAGTAATGTGAGCTGAGCTAGTGTTCTGTAAAAGAATGTGTATGCAGAACACTGGCGATGTTGTGTTTTAAGAAAGGAGCAGCTGGAGCGGAGTAGGAACGAGACAGACAAGCTGCTCAGGAGAGCCGTGGAAAAAAGCTTTCTTTAACTGCATTCTGATGGCTCAATGTGATGGGTGATGCCAACCACAAATTGCCGACGAGCGGACAACTCCCCAGTTATGGATCCACGGCACGCCGCTGTGTAATGATTATTAATTGCGGTATCAAGCTTCAGCTCTAGTCTTAACTTCACAGATCCAACTTCGGTGCGCATCCCTTTACAGTACTGTTTTACTCCCAGGTACCCTGCCCGTGCGCTTTAAGTTTGTCTTAATCGGGATAGTCTGGGGTGAAATTTAAGATCACTTGCATGCCGTTGCTTATTTCAGTTGGCTGCTTGAAACAGCCGACTTGGATGACGTGCTGCTGGTGACATCTCTAAAGTTCTGCATTGCCTGGCGACATCGAAGGGCTCCCTGCAAGTGTAAGTAAACCGACTCCCTGGCAATGCACAAAGCTTTCCTTTGAGTCGTCACGTTTCTGGACCGTGATAAACTGTTTTAATTTCTGATGTAAAGAGACGCCGCCATCTACTGGCTAAACTTGATATAGCTTTCTTCCAAATAAAAAGTGTGTCAACAGCGATTGGCACAGAGTATGCTGTGGTAGTATTAACTTTGAATGCAAAATAGTAGCATTTTGAATTCAGTGATTTGCACACTTTAAACCTTTGGTGCAGATAATTCTTACAGCAATTTGCATGCTTCAAGCTAGAAGTATAGGATGGAATTCGTATTCACTTTCAGTGATCTTCACACTTACAAAAGAATAGTGCAAGTTAATGGTGCAACTTGGCAGGCTTGTGAAGTCTGGGCATTTTCAGTGCTTTGCACAAGTGAACGACAATGCAAGTCATCGTATACAAGCTAATGGTGAACAGCTTAAAGGATAGTATTATTAGAGCAGCCATTTTAAATGGTGCAGTAACAACAACGTATACAATGCGCACTTATTTATTTTGAAGGTTTTATATAGCGTGAACAAGACCCTTGCGAGTATCAGAGCGCTTTACAAGTCATATGTAGAAAATAAGACATAGCACACAAACATATAGGTGAAACCGCTCTACAAAGCTCGTAAACGTACATATAAGCTAGCGCAAAAACAAAAGGACACTGTGGCGCACAAAAACAGAACTAGTAATAAAATACAGTAAAAAGTCAGAGAGGTCACGTGAATTTAGCCATGAGGATCGCTTTCACTTCTTTTTAGGTCTCGACCTCTGCCAATGCCTCTGGCATTGCAGATGTCGAGACATATAGAGGTGAAACACGAAAGCTAAACCAGCAGGCGGATTGCAGCCTGCCTCGCATAATTGCATCAGACCCGCCCCCTGCTTCACACTTCAAAGGAATGCGCCCCCATCCCCGCCCCCGCAATGCTGAAAGCATTTCCCGGCCGGCCGCTTTTCATTTCATTTCGCTGCCGCTTTTAAGTATCCTGCTTGTTAATCAGGACAACATGAAAGGGTACAGCCGTGTGTAACAGCCTCTGTTAAGGTGCTTGCACATACAATGCACTCAGCCTGGCGAGCCTACAAATGAGCCATCACAGAGCATAGATTACGCTGCAAAGCTTTTAGACACTACTGCAAAGCCGGGCCTTTTTAGACAAGTCGTCATCTGACATTCATAAATATTTCACTCGTATCTCATACCGAATTCCATTACTGCCTCGCGCAGTGTAAATACGACCAGGCGTGCGCCAAGCAAACAGGGTCTGGATGCCTTTATTGAAGGCTTGAGAAATGGGAGCGAGAGCAGGGCCATGTCACCTGCGGCAGCATTCTTCAGTAGAGGGAAAAAAAAGGTGCAAAGAATGTCAAGTTTTATTCTGATCATCGGGAGATATTAAATTAAAGGTGTACTCAAAATGTTATTTTTTAAAAATAAACACATGCTCTTTTTGCCTATTGGGCACCATCTATAACAATTATCCCAACACAACGCTTTGTCTGACCAAGTTCATTAACTCTATATTTGGACTCAAGTGCCGCCCCGTTCACGACTCTGCGCTATTAGGAACAATACCAGCGGCCTCCTGAAAATGTAATTTCTCTGCCTGAGTGGCACAGGATTGGATGCGCTATGAATGTAAAGCAGGAGACGCATGTAATTGCTTTTTCTGTTATGACTCACTTGAGCATCGTAAGCTTTTTTAGGTTTCGCCTGGCGTCCGCTGCGCAGCAGCGTTCGCGCAGGCGAAATCTGTTGATCTACACTATGTGGCAATGTCCCGCCTTAGTCTACCATTGGCTAGCTCCATAAATGGAGGCTAGCCATTGGCAGACATTGTTGTCCGTCACTCTTTCCCCCGTCAGGACGCGAATTGGGGGTGTTCCCGTGCGGTTTTTTAAGTCCCGCCCCCTTTTTTCGTCAACCGCCCCTTTTTTCATCACGGCATTTTGTTTTTGTGTTCATTACGAGTATGAGAGGTAAGACCTTTTTATTATTTATTTTTAGTAACTGTTAATGTGTGTTTAATGCTGACTTTACTGCTAATGTGTGCTTATTTTTAAATTTCTTTCAAGGCTTATCCCGTGTCCCGTCGTGCCTGGCTGTCGTCTCCGTTTCCCGTTGTCCATGTATTCCTTTCCTATACTTTTAGAGGGAAGCCGTTTGTTTGCTTTTTGCATAACTTTATTCTCCAATTAGATAGTACTTTCGTTTTGCTGATTTTAATTTTACATTACGCTTTTCATGTAAATATAGCTCACTGTTTATTCTATGTAATATTGCATTTTTTTCGCGAAACTGCTGTTGGTATCTTTTGTATCATCTGCCGGAGGGAAGTACAGCCGTAGAGCGCCGTCATTTTCTTTTTCCCATTAAGCAACTGGTGTGCGCGTCAACGTGCCCTGTCAAGTCAAGTCAAATAATTTATATATCGCGCTACATACCCAGAGGGTCTCAAGGCGCTTGAGGAAGGGTGGGGAATTACTTGTCGAATATCCAAGTTTTAAGTTGCTTTCTGAATGCTAGGTGGTTCTGAGTGAGGTCCAGGTTTTAGCTGCCAGGTAGGAGAAGGATCTTCCTCCCATGGTGATTTTGTTGATGCGGGGTACGGCAGCAAGGGCTTGGTTGGAGGAGCGTAGCTGGCGGCAGGGGGTGTAGAAGGAAAGTCGTGTGTTGCTGTAAACAATCGTCATAAAGAATGCACAGAACAAAGCAAGGTTCCTTTAAGAAAGAAGATGTGTACGTCACCACGCTGACGTGCGATGCATTTGGCCGCTGCACATGGCTGGAGACATGCGCAGAACAGTCTCGCTACAGAGACCCGCACTAAAGGTCACGGCTGAAACACTCCAGAGAGTGTGCTGGGGACCACTGAGTAGGTATGCATGTGTCAATAACTTCCAACGCCTGACTCATGCCAATCACACATATGCTTGGTTCACCTACACGCAAGGAATTTACTTTCCACAATTAAAGAAAGTCGTCATATGCAGCGAAGTCTTCCTCAAGCGCTCCAAACGTAGTACCTTAATAAGGGTTCAAATCAAATCCTTGTGTGAAACCAAGTAATCCTCTCGCAGCACATGCAGAGTTCTGTGAGGAAAACACCCTTACGATCTTCGTCACTTGGCAGGCTGAGACGATGCTGGCAACCCGTGGCAGAAAATTGTGGTAAATAAAATATCAACCGCTAACACAATGTCTAACACGTTTCTTTATTCAGCCTGCCACTACGTGACCTTCCTTCCCTTGCCAGCCTTAACACGAACTGTCGGAGGCATTCTAAACATGACATTCTGTTGCAACCTTGGTTCCAAGATTCCATTACTTAAACACAAATGACAGGTTCTAAGTGCTACACGACTCAGTAGCTTTCCCATTGCATTCTGGTCAATGTGGTCCATGTTTTGCAAAGCGGCAAATATATATAATTTTAACTAAAAGAAAAAAGTTTTTGGCTCGCACCACACAAAATTAGGGGCTCAATTATTAAAGAAAGTTACAAAAGTGCATCCATGGTATAGAACTTTGCTTTAGTGCCATTTTGCGTCTTTCATGAATTCACAAGTATTTACAGAAGTAGGCCTGGAAACCGTACTCGTATAAATGTTTGTGAACTGCATTTTAGCACAATCAAATATACGTGTGTATGTTTGCTCATTGAAAACCTGCTAAGCATTTTCAAGCTCACTTTCCCTACAACCCCTTTTTCCCACCTTGGAAAACGTTTACAAGTCAATTAGATTTAGAAAGCATCCAGTTGCTAAGACAAGCAGATCTTTTATAAAATTCCATACCCCTGAAATTGGATTAACTCATAATACATGTTTTTGAGCTACATTTATGGCAATCAGGGCAACACCTGGTAACACTCAGGTGGTAACATTTAGTTAAGCATGAAGATATTCTCATAGCAGTGGGAAAACGTGTTAAACAGTAGCAGTGGGCAGCCTACACCGCATCAGCATAGCAGAAGGCTATTAAAACAAGCATTTGCAATGCAATAGGTATTGCATTTACGTGAGTTAAGCTATTGGCATTGTAAATGACAATGCCATTTATTTATCGGTTTTCAAAACCAACACATAAATAAAAAATTTGTCATTTACAATGCCAATAGCTCTAACTTTTAAAAAGGCGAAACCGTTGCATTGTAAATGCTTGTTTTATAATATTCTGCAGGAGTACGTGTACTTTGGTAAAGTTCCCCTGAAGACTCCAGTACAAAGTGTGAAATGCTCCGCACTTTTGATAAATTTGTCTGGGTGGCTCCCAGCCGGACCCTCCTTTCTCACATCCTCTTTCCGTCTTTGTCTGTTTCCTCCGCCTCAATCAAAGCTAAGCAGACTATATTTGAGCTAAAACGGAGGACAACCAGCGTTCCTTAAGCCAGTCATCTTGAATTTCCCTACTGTTCCCCGATAGCAGGAAGTGACGCATCTCCTAAGTTGTGTCTCCTCATTCTATGGTTGCGAGTCATATTTCACGACAGAAACTACGGTAGCAATTCACTGGCACCATATGTAACTGGAATGTTCGAGTCATTCATTCCATAGGGGTGTTCTGCAGCATGCGTGCACATCAGAGAGTGTGCTTGCTCATAAAATCGGTGCATTCGCCCATTCAGCACAGCACAAGCGGCCCACTCTTCATGCTGTCAAACTGTGCCGGGCTCTCATAACGCACAGGGTGCACAGACAGCCCACGCACTCTCGCACACACTGCATGCATTCATAGCATACAGTGCATGCACCCAAACCCCAAATAATGCACGATCCACTATCATAAGTGCATGCCAGCATACCATTAAAACAACATATGCATGCACACAAAACAGTACATCAGGGGTGTCCATCGTAAGTCCAGGAAGATTGGTGCCTTGACACGTTTTCAGGATAGCCACGTACTATGTTTCTATCACTGTCTTGGCCTCTCCACGCTTCCTCTATTTCTGTCTCACTCTCTCCTGCCCCTTCACTGTCTTGGCCTCTCAACTCTTCCTCTATTTCTGTCTCACTCTCTCCTGCCCCTTCACTGTCTTGGCCTCTCCACTCTTCCTCTATTTCCGTCTCACTCTCTCCTGCCCCTTCCCTATCTTGGCCTCTCCACTCTCCCTCTGTTTCTGTCTCACTCTCTCCTGCCCCTTCACTGTCTTGGCCTCTCCACTCTTCCTCAGTTTCTGCCTCACTCTCTCCTGCCTCTTCACTGGCTTGGCCTCTCCACTCTTCCTCTATTTCTGCCTAACTCTCTCCTGCCCCTTCCCTGTCTTGGCCTCTCCACTCTTCCTCTATTTTTGTACCACTCTCTCCTGCCCCTTCACTGTCTTGGCCTCTCCACTCTTCCTCTATTTCTGTCTCACTCTCTCCTGCCCCTTCACTGTCTTGGCCTCTCCACTCTTCCTCTATTTCTGTCTCACTCTCTCCTGCCCCTACCCTGTGTTGGCCTCTCCACTTGTCCTCTGTTTCCGTCTCACTCTCTCCTGCCCCTTCACTGTCTTGGCCTCTCCACTCTTCCTCTATTTCTGTCTCACTCTCTCCTGCCCCTTCACTGTCTTGGCCTCTTCACTCTTCCTCTGTTGCCGTCTCACTCTCTCCTGCCCCTTCACTGTCTTGGCCTCTACACTCTTCCTCTATTTTCTGTCTCACTCTCTCCTGCCCCTTCACTGTCTTGGCCTCTCTACTCTTCCTCTATTTCTGTCTCACTCTCTCCTGCCCCTTCCCTGTTTTGGCCTCTCCACTCTTCCTCTGTTTCCGTCTCACTCTCTCCTGCCCCATTCACTGTCTTGGTCTCTGCACTCTTCCTCTATTTCTGTTTCACTCTCTCCTGCCCCTTCACTGTCTTGGCCTCTCCACTCTTCCTCAGTTTTCGCCTCACTCTCTCCTGCCCCTTCACTGTCTTGGCCTCTTCACTCTACCTCTGTTGCCGTCTCACTCTCTCCTGCCCCTTCACTGTCTTGGCCTCTACACTCTTCCTCTATTTTCTGTCTCACTCTCTCCTGCCCCTTCACTGTCTTGGCCGCTCCACTCTTCCTCTATTTCTGTCTCACTCTCTCCTGCCCCTTCCCGGTCTTGGCCTCTCCACTCTTCCTCCGTTTCCGTCTCACTCTCTCCTGCCCCTTCACTGTCTTGGCCTCTCCACTCTTCCTCTATTTCTGTCTCGCTCTCTCCTGCCCCTTCACTGTCTTGGCCTCTCCACTCTTCCTCTATTTCCGTCTCACTCTCTCCTGCCCCTTCACTGTCTTGATTCTGTTTATTGTATTTGCACAAATCTAATATCTTGGTCTATTCCTTTTCAATATTCAGGCATTTTTGTTTATTAGGTGTTAATGTTTTTAATGGGTTTATTTATAGGCACTTTCTATCTATCTATCTATCGCCCTCACTCACTCTATCGCCCTCACTCTATCTATCGCCCTCACTCTATCTATCGCCCTCACTCTATCTATCGCCCTCACTCTATCTATCGCCCTCACTCACTCTCTATCGCCCTCACTCACTCTATCTATCTATCGCCCTCACTCACTCTATCTATAGTCCTCACTCACTCTATCGCCCTCACTCACTCTATCTATCGCCCTCACTCACTCTATCTATCGCCCTCACTCACTCTATCTATCGCCCTCACTCACTCTATCTATCGCCCTCACTCACTCTATCTATCGCCCTCACTCACTCTATCTATCTATCGCCCTCACTCACTCTATCTATCTATCGTCCTCACTCACTCTATCGTCCTCACTCACTCTATCGCCCTCACTCAATCTATCTATCGCACTCACTCAGCACCACCACTCAGGGGCACCACAGCACCAATCTGTGCAACCATTCAACAACAACTGGTTCAAATATGTTCTCTCAATGTCTCAAACTTTATTACAAATGTCATAAAAAGATGTTAATATTTCACTTCTGTTCTTGGATTTTCGTCACAATAAAATACACTTAACACAATCTTCACAAAAGTTATTAACAAAAGTTTAAGCTATTATAAGTTACAATCACTTTTATTTAAGTATTAATTATTAAAATAAATTAAAAGCCATTGTTATTTGTAATAGCAATACATCTAAGTCACGTAAATACAACACACATATTGCATTACAAATGCTATAGGTGTCACATTTGCGAAAGTTATAACTATTGGCATTGTAAATGACAAAGCTATTAATTTAGCTATTTTCAAAACCAACACCGAAATAAAAAAAATTGCCATTTACAATACCAATAGCTCAAAATTTCCTAATGTGAGACCTATTGCATTGCAAATGCTTGTTTGAAGGAGGCAGTGGAAGGGTTCGTTCTTGTTTCAATGGGCAAAGCGTTCCAGATCCTAGGGGCCATACCAGAGAAGGATCGGTTGGTTATAGGTTTTTTTCTTGGCAAATCGTTGTGGTTTTAGAAGAAGAGTCTTGGTCCTCCTGGATGCCCTGATGCCCGCAGAGAGCACCAGTTTCTGAGCTAGGTAGTGCGGGGAGTTGTGGTGTAAGGCCTTGTGCGTCATACAAGCGATTTTCAGATGAATTCCAGCTTCAAACGGTAGCCAGTTGAGGGCTCTCAGGTCTGGGGATATGCAAGAGTTTCTCTTTAAACCCGTGATAAGTCTCGCAGCTGAGTTGATAGTGGCTCGTAGCGGGGCTGTCGATGAGCTTGGGAGGCCGCTTAAGGTTACCACCTCATATTCCACTCCAGGGATTACTAGGGCTTCAACTGCTTGTTTGAAATCGAAGGCTGTTAGAAAGGGTTTAAGTTTTCGCAGGGTCTTCAAGTGGAAGTTAGCTCCTTTTGTGGAGGCGCGGATATGCTTCTGCATCTTTAGGTTACTGTCCAGAGTTACACCTAGCGATTTCGCCGAGTCGACGATGAGAGGTTGTCCTTTGAGAGCTGTTAAGTGCTTCAGCCAATCCAGGATAGTGGGTGTTTTGTTAGGGGGAGCGATTAAGAGGAATTCCGTTTTGAGGGAGTTTAGTTTCAAATGGTTTTCGGCCGGCCATGTTTGGGTTTTTTGTAGTGTGGTGTTGAGCGATTTGATGTCATCAAGTGAGTGGATCTTGATGTAGATTTGGGTGTCGTCTGCATACATATGGAAGTGAATCTTGGCGAGGCTAAGACGGTCGGTAAGAGGTTCCATAAAAAGGTTGAAACGGGTGGGTGAGAGGGAGGAGCCTTGCGGAACTCCTAACGTGACTGGCATGGGGTTGGACAGGAATTAGTTGACCTTGAATCTTTGGGATCTATTTTGGAGGAAGGAGGCGAACCAGTTAAATACAGTTCCAGACATTCCCATTCTGTGTTTCAGGAGTTCTAGCAGGTTGCCGTGTTTGACGGTGTCAAATACTGATAACAGGTCGAGTAGGATTAGTAAACCGGCTTCGTTTTGGTCCACGATTTTTAGAGCGTCCTCTATTACATGCGTCATGGCTGATTCGGTACTGTGACCTGCTCGGAAGCCTGATTGAAATTGGTTAAGCAGGTTGAATTCATTAATGCGACTGTTCAGCTGCTGTTAACGCATTTTTCAAGGAGTTTGGCTAGCATAGGTATGTTAGAAATCGGACAATAGTTATTTAGGTCCGAAGGGTCAGCTGTTGTTTTCTTTAGGATAGGCAATACCTGACCTGTTTTCAGGATGTCTGGAATGGATCCTTGAAGGAGGGAAGTATTTATGATCTTGGTCCAGAGAGGTAGTAACAGATGAATGAAGTCTTTTGAGTAATTAGCCGGGAGAGAGTCTGTGAAATGGTTGGAGGGTTTCAGAGCGGTTAGCGTCTTTATTATGGTATCCTCACTGTACGTGTTGAAGTGGGACCAAGTTGCGTTGTTTTTGAGAGGTCAGTAGCTTGGGCATCAGCCGGGGGCAGTGATGAATTCTTTTTCATGTCTGAGAGGGATAAGAGGTCCTTGAGTAGATCTGATATTATGGATTCTGTTTTAGAAGCGAAGAAGGAGGCAAATTCATCACAATTGGGTAGAGTAGGTGGGATAGCGTTAGGGAGAATGGGTGCGCTCTTGGTTTGTGCTTTGATAAGATCGAATAGCTTTTTAGGCGGTTCTTGGCTTGGTCTAGTTGAGTCCTGAAGAAGTCGGTTTTAGATTTTCTGATCTTTTTAAAATAGGAATTTGGGGAGGTTCTTAGAAGCTTGAGGGGTCAGCTGAGGGTGCGGCTCGCCAACGTCGTTCAATTACTCCAAGATAGCGTTTGTCTTCATTTAGCCTCCCGTCATACCAAGGTTTTGAGTCTTTTGTGGAAGTACTTTACATTTGAAGCGGGGCTATTTTGTCTAGTAGGTTGTTCATGGAGTGAAAGTAGTGATTGGTCAGCCCCTGGACATAGGCTAGGTCTTCCGGGGGACATAGAAGGTTTGAATTAGCTGATGCTAGAAGGTCAGAGCCAACGTTTTTCAGGTTTCTCTTCCAGCTCTTAGTTCTCAGGGGTTGTGTTGGGAGTCGTTTAACTGTTTCCAAGACATGGAATGTAATGACGTGATGGTCAGACCAGTCGCAGCAGAGGATCGAGTCGAGCTGTGTGGAGTCCACTTTAGAGATTACTAGGTCGAGGATTGCGCCTTTGATGTGTGTTGGGCTGTTACATATTTGGTTAAGATTAAGGTTTGCGAGGAATGCTTTGAGGCTGTTTTCCCCTGGGTCGTCTGGTTATCCCAGTGAAGGTTGAAGTCCCCCAAGAATATTTGCTTATTTTGTTGGCTGTCATTTGATGCTAGAATATCCATGAAGTGTTCTATGAATGTGAGGTTATCTCCAGGACGGTGGTAGAAAGTGTGTAAAGAACATTTCTGATAGATACATCTGCCGTGTGGATTCCTCACCTTGTGAATATCCCCTGCGTCAGCAACATTCGGAAATTCTTTTTGTAGCTTCGTGCCGACGTGGACCCGGATATCAGAGGCACGGCATCGCACGCGACTCCGCTGACGTCACCGACGCCTACATTAGGCCCAAGCCGGCGTGATGACATCAGTTCCCTGTTTTCCGCGTCGTCGACGCTAACAGTTTTCTGGGATCGTCTGTAATCTTTGCTGTAACTTTGTTACTTGCTATTTTTCTAGTCCCTTTGTCTTCTCTCTTTCGACATGACCTCGAAGAAGACCGGATTTAAAGCCTGCGGAGAATGTAACAAAATAATGTCCATCACAGATCCACATGAATGCTGTTTGTGGTGTCTGAGCTCCGACCACGACGTCGAGGAATGTCAATCTTGCAGGAAGATGACACCAAAGGCTCTCCGGGAAAGAGAGGCAAAACTTCTTGTTGCCAAATTTAAAGAAGGAAAGGAGAAGAAGAAATCTAGATCGCGGACTCGACGCTCGAAGTCAAGATCTCGATCGAGGTTGCGATCGGATTCGTCCTCGGCACACGCTTCAAGATCTTCGAGAAAGAAACATAAAAAGAGAACCCATGAATCCCGACATCGATTGAGGAAGGAGTCGGGTTCCAAGCCGAAGTCACAAGTGAAGCTGGTTGAGAAGGTGGTAGTATCTTCGGCCTCGGAAGATCAAGATGCCGAAGTTGAGGCGTCAAATGTGAATTGGCCGAAGCAGAAAGCTGTTCCATCTCCGGACCCATCCCATCCTTCAGGTCGGGAGGATGAAGGTGAGGAGGAGGAGGTGGGAGAGGGAGAGGCTCAGCTGCCCGAAGGTCGTACGACTCCGGTGCACCAGCCCGAAGAGGAGATCAACGTCGTTTTGACTCCACGCCCTCAAGAACAACCTGGGGGTTCATACCTATCCTTTCCGGCTCCAGGTCAGGATCCTACGCATTTCCTGAATGCGATGTTCGGAATTTATTCAAGGGCTATGTATCCCTCTGGGGCTCCTGTTGGTCCCACGTGTCCGATGGCATATGGTCTGGGTGTTCCACAATCCTATGCACCTGCACCGTTTATGCCGGCTCCAGCGCCGCATTGGCATTATCCGACTCCGGCGAGGCCTTCGACTCCGAAGCCATCGACGCAGAGATCGACGACGCCGATTCCTTCGACGCCGGTTCCATCAACTTTAATACCGAACCCTGAGCGACGTCGTGTATCTCTTCCTCGTCCGACGTCGGGTTCGACGCCGGCTCCGGATCCGTCGGAGTCAATTGCGGATCCGACGGCTTCGAATGTGAAGCAAAGATCAAGGTGTGAAGCTCAAAGGTTGATGGAGGAAGAAAGATATCGAGAGGAGAATCTAGAGGAAGGCAAACTACAGGAATCTGAGGACCCTTTTGAGGACCTGTCTGTAGCTAGTGGCCTAGAACGGTCACCTGAATGGGACCTTGTTTCGGTTTCTGATGAGCCCTCAAGGGATGGGACTCCTTATCATGTAGTGATAAAGAAGGCTGCAAATTTGTTAAACATTGCTCTACCAACTGCAGAATTTAAATCTAATCTGCTCACAGAAGTCCTTCACTCTCCTTCTTCAGTAACTGAACCGTTGCTACCTTTTAATGATGCCTTAATGGATCCAATTTTAGAGATTTGGAAAATCAGCTCCTGCTGTATCTAGGGCTATGGCTAGGAGGTATAGGGCAGCTCCTGAAGACCCAGAATTTTTAACCTCTCATCCTCTGCCGGAGAGTTTGGTGGTACAGGCTGCCTGTTCCAAAAGATCTACAGGTGCATTTCCGCAGGTCCCAGCAGAAAAAGAGTCGAGAAAGCAGGATCAGGCGGCTAAAAAGGTTTTCTCCTCTGCCAGTATGGCTTTGAAGTCCACAAACGCAACCTGCTTGATGGGGCGTTATATCCACGCTCTTATGGACACTGTGAAACAGTTGGTGCCCAAGATACCTGAGGGGGATAGAAAAGACTTCCAAGAGGTAATCTCGGATACTCAAGCTGCAGCAAGGCAGGTTATTCAAAGTGGATTGGACACGGCAGACTCTGTGGCGAGGGTCATGGGTTCTTCCGTGGCGACAAGAAGAGCTGCGTGGCTGAAGTCTAGTGAGTTTTCCACAGATGTCCAGGCGGCAATAATGGATCTTCCATTTGACGGATCTGGATTGTTTGGAAAAAAAGCGGACACTGCTTTGGAACGCTTTAAAGACAGCAGGGCGACAGCAAAGTCGTTGGGCCTTCAGACCAGGGGCACTTTTGGAAGACGTTCAAGAGGATTTAGCAGATCTTCTTTTCGAACCTATAAGTCAGCCCAGAAGCAGCCACAGCAGCAGCAAAACACATTATATAGATCTTATAGAGGCAAGCAAAGGGCCCGAGCTCGGGCCGTAACGCTTCCTCCTCTTCCTCCTCTTCCCCATCCCAGCCCCCAGCCACCGCAGCAAAGCAGCCCTAGATCCGCTATTCCGGATCATGTGGGCCCAGTGGGGGGCCGGCTTACCCATTTTCTACAAGATTGGGAATTGATAACATCGGATCTTTGGGTTCTCAATCTTGTAGAGAATGGGTATGCTCTTCCCTTTCGGGAGTTTCCCCCAAATTATCCTCCTTGCCAGGGTTATTGTTCGGAGGACCACCTGCTTCTCCTGCAGGAAGAAGTCCTGGCACTGTTTCGAAAAGGTGCGATAGAGGTGGTTCCAGAGCAGGAGAGGGGTCAGGGATGCTACTCCCGGTATTTCCTGATCCCCAAAAAGGATGGCAGGCTTCGGACAATTCTGGATCTCAGGATCTTGAACCTTTATCTGAAACAGGAAAAGTTCAAGATGCTCACTCTTGCACAGGTTCTTCAAGCGCTGCTGGTAGAAGACTGGATGGTGTCGATCGACTTGCAGGATGCATATTTTCATATTCCCATCTTGAAGTCGCACAGAAAGTATCTCCGTTTTACGGTTGGGTCGCAACACTACCAGTTTGCTGTCCTTCCGTTTGGTCTTACTACTGCGCCTCGAGTCTTCACCAAGGTGATGGCAGTGGTGGCTGCACATCTCAGGAGGTCGGGGATACCTGTATTCCCGTATCTGGACGACTGGCTGATCAAAGCGGAGTCGCCGGAGAAGGTGCTCCATCATCTGCAAGAGACAACTCAGTTGTTGCACAAGTTGGGTTTTTCGATAAATGTACCCAAGTCTCACCTGGTGCCCTCTCAGCGCAACCTGTTCATAGGTGCGGTACTGGACACTACTGTGTGTCGTGCATTCCCTCCACCTCAAAGGATTCGCGACATACAGGAAATGATTCCTTTGTTCTACAATGGAGCGGTCATTCCAGTCCTGAAGGTTCTTCGTCTGCTCGGTCTGATGGCTTCTTGCATTCTGTTGGTCAACCATGCACGCTGGCACATGAGGGCACTCCAGTGGTGCCTCCGCAGGCAGTGGTATCAGCACAACGGAGATCTCAGGGAGTCAGTGAGGATCTCCAGAGAAGCTGCAGTGGATCTGTCTTGGTGGAGCGTGGAAGGTAATCTGTCACAAGGAAAGCCTTTTCAAATTCCTCCATCGGTGGCCACGGTAGTAACGGATGCATCCACTCTCGGGTGGGGTGCTCATCTGGGGGACCTGGAGGTCAAGGGTCTTTGGTCTCCAGAGGAAAGGTTGCTTCACATCAACCTTCTGGAATTGCGGGCGATACGTTTGGCACTCAAGGCCTTACTCCCTTCCCTTCGCGGTGTATCAGTGCAGGTCCTGAAGGACAACACAACCGCGATGTGGTACATCAACAAGCAGAGAGGAGTGGGGTCGCAGTGTCTCTGCAGAGAGGCTCTGCATCTCTGGTCCTGGGTTCAGGACCATCAGATTTGTCTGATGGCAAATCATCTGGCCGGAGTTCAGAACGTTCGTGCAGACAGTCTCAGTCGGCAGTTCTCTGCCGACCACGAGTGGAGGAATTCATCTGGAGGTAGTTAGTCACGTCTTTCGGACCTGGGGGACTCCTCAGGTGGACCTTTTTGCCACTCGAGAGAATGCTCACTGCCCGTTATTCTGCAGTCTCCAGTATCCGATGCAAGGAGCCTTGGGGGACGCGTTTCAGTTGAGTTGGAGCTCGCAACTCCTTTACGCGTTTCCTCCCATACCTTTGATTCCTCGGGTTCTGAGGAAAATTCGCCAAGACCGGGCCCAAGTCATATTGGTCGCCCCGGATTGGCCAAGAAGGGTGTGGTACTCAGACCTTCTCCACCTCTCCTCTCACCCGCCGCTCCGTCTCCCTCACAGGGCAGATCTCCTCTCCCAGATGGAGGGGCAGGTTCTACACCCCCACCTCCAGACCTAACACCTTCATGCCTGGAGATTGAACGGGGCAACCTGAGTTCTTTTTCTCTCCCGCCTGACGTGGTGGATGTCATCTTGTCAGCCAGGCGTGACTCTACTAAGTCCATCTATTCTTATAGGTGGTCAAAATTTGTAGTTTGGTGTGGGGAGAAGTCTATAGACCCTTTGAGAGCCCATTTGTCTGATGTTCTCCAGTTTGCCCTTTCTCTGGCGCAACAGGGGCTTGCTGTTGCCACAGTGAAGGGCTATCATTCAGCCCTGTCGGCATTTCTCTGTTTGCCTGACCAGCCATCTCTTTTTAAATCTCCTGTGGTTTTAAGGTTTTTGAAGGGCCTCACGAATAAGTTCCCTCCTACTCCTTTTATTGTGCCTCAGTGGGACTTAAATCTTGTTTTGACCTTTCTGATGGGTGCTCCCTTTGAGCCTCTTCACAAATGTCCTATGAGGCTTTTGACTCTTAAGACAGTTTTCTTCGTTGCAATAACCTCAGCAAGGAGGGTAAGTGAGCTTCAAGCTCTTAGTTCCAAGCCCCCTTTCTTGTCCATTCATGCAGATCGAATGGTTCTCAGGACCAGGGCTGCTTCTCTGCCTAAGGTGGTGACTCCTTTTCACCTTGGTCAATCTGTTACCCTTCCTACCTTTTATCCTCCCCCACACCCTTCCAAGGAGGAGGAGAGATTACACCGTCTGGACCCCAAGAGGGCGGTGTCTTTTTATCTGGACCGATCTAAAGACTGTCGGTTAGATGACCAGCTCTTCATTGGCTTTGCTGGCTGCAAGAGAGGAAGAGCGGTCCATAAGAGAACTTTATCGAGATGGATCGTCCTCTGTATAAAGATCTGCTACTCTTTGGCCGGTAAGGAACCACCAGAGGGTATAAGGGCTCATTCTACAAGAGCTAAGTCGTCAACCTCTGCATTGGCTAGAGGTGTCCCTGTAGAGGATATTTGTAGAGCGGCTACTTGGTCTTCCCTCCACACTTTCGCGAAGCATTACTGCTTGGATTCCGAGGTGAGGAGGGACGGTCACTTTGCACGCTCTGTCCTCCAGGATTTCCTGGTTTAGAAGAGTGGACACCACCCTCCTCCGGGAGTGGGGACTGCTGTGGGACTCTATTCACAAGGTGAAGAATCCACACGGCAGATGTATCTATCAGAAGAACAAGTTACTTACCTTCGGTAACGCTTTTTCTGGTAGATACAATATCTGCCTGTGGATTCCTCACTGACCCACCCGCCTCCCCGTTGTCCACTCTTCTATGCCAGTGTGTTGGAAAGGCGATCCCAGGGGAGACAGAAGATGTCGGACTGCCCGCCCCAAAACCCACCTTTCTCTATGGAAGAGGCCGAGCGCCGTAGGGAGGCTCCTCGCCTACAATCGTAACAGCGGAGCAATCACACTACCACAGACGGACACCACACGAAGGAATATTCTCAAGAATCTTTATATAAGAAATGAAGGCACGTTCTCGTAAGATAATAACACAGGGATCGAGGGATCCGTAAAGTCTTGGCTTCGGGAAAAGGGGGTAGTGGGACAGTCTTGGCACCAACTGGTGCGTGGATAGTTCCAGGGGTCAGGCCGCGACAGTGTCAGCGGGGCTTTGAAGGTGGTTCAGTTCGGTCAGGCCGCGACAGCGTCAGCAGGGCCTCGAAGGTGGTTGCAGTTTGGTCAGGCCGCGACAGCGTCAGCAGGGCCTCGAAGGTGGTTCCGTTCGGCCAGGCCGCGACAGCGTCAGCAGGGCCTCGAAGGTGGTTTCAGCTTGGTCAGGCCGCGACAGCGTCAGCAGGGCCTCGAGGGTGGTTCAGTTCGGTCAGGCCGCGACAGCGTCAGCAGGGCCTCGAAGGTGGTTTCAGCTTGATCAGGCCGCGACAGCGTCAGCAGGGCCTCGAAGGTGGTTTCAGCTTGGTCAGGCCGCGACGGCGTCAGCAGGGCCTCGAGGGTGGTTCAGTTCGGTCAGGCCGCGACAGCGTCAGCAGGGCCTCGAAGGTGGTTTCAGCTTGGTCAGGCCGCGACGGCGTCAGCAGGGCCTTGAAGGTTCCAGGTGCAAGAGTTCGGATCAGGATCAGCCGCGACAAGGTCAGCAGGGCTTCGACTCCAAGATACAACTGAAGTCCCAATCCAGGGCTGGCCCAGATATAGGACTGGAGTCCTTTGATGTCCGGACCCTCGCGCCTGGGGGTCAGAGGGGCCGGGATGAAGGTGTCCAGACACCCAACAGGGGGGTGGAGCCAGCGCCCAGGGAGGCTGGAGGGCGATCGATACCAGGCGTCCGGGGACGGCTGGAGGGCCATCGACACTCCCCTTCCTCCGGGATCTGTCGAGTGGCCTCTCGACCACCTGGGTGGATCTTGGTGCCTCGATGTCGGGGCTTCGCTGGGGCCGGGCGAGGGATGGCTGCGGCCACGTGCTCGTGACGTGATGGCCCAAGATGGAGTCGGGCCGGGATTGGTGGCCTGGCATGGTCGCCAGACCGGCAGTGTTGGCGAGCAGGGTCCGCCGAGGTCCCAGGGGGGGAGCCGTGGGTTGCCAGGGGGGCTGCTCTCGTCGGTGGTTCGGGTTCAGGGGGGTCGACAGCGGGTCGACGGAGGCCCGATGTCGTCCCGGGCCCGCCGTGCGGGAGGGGTAGGACCACGCCACGAGGCGGGGTCCAACACACGTCCCCTCCAGCTGAAGGCGGGGAGAGTCACCCATCTTCCTGGGGATTCTCCTCGTCGAGGCGGAAGAAGCGGGACAGGCCGTCAGCGTTGGCGTGGTCGTTGCCAGGGCGATGCTCCACAGTGAAGTCCATCCCTTGGAGGAGATGGACCATCGCAGCAGTTTTGGGTTTTCTCCACGCATCTGCATCAGCCACCGCAGGGGCCGGTGGTCAGTCTGGACCCGGAAGTGGGTGCCGAAGAGGTAGGGCCTGAGTTTCTTGAGGGCCCACACGACGGCGAAGGCCTCCCTCTCAATGGTGCTCCATCGCTGTTCTCTGGCCAGCAGCCGCCGGCTGATGAAGGCCACAGGATGGTCAATCCCCTCGGGGTCAATCTGAGATAGGACCGCCCCGATGCCGTGCTCCGAGGCGTCGGTCTGGACTACGAACTCCCGGCTGTAGTCAGGGGCATGGAGCACAGGGGCGGTGCACATGGCTCCTTTCAACGTCTCGAAGGCCACCTGAGACGCGGGTATCCATTGTACTTTCTGTGGCCGGTTCTTCGAGGTCAGCTCAGTGAGGGGCCCCACAATGCTCCCATAGTTCTTGATGAAGCGCCGATAATATCCAGTGAGCCCCAGGAAGGCTCGGACGGCCGTCTGGGTGACCGGGGGCTCCCAGGCTACGATGGCGTCAATCTTGGGTCGGAGGGGAGCCACGTGGCCGCTCCCCACTTGGTGTCCCAGGTAGGTCACGGACCCTTGACCTATCTGGCACTTGCTGGCTTTCACAGTTAGTCCGGCCCGTCGGAGGGCCGTCAGGACCTCCCAGAGGTGCTTCAGGTGCTCGGCCCAGTGGAGGCTGTACACCGCAATGTCGTCTAGGTAGGCGGCACTGAATTCTTCTAGCCCCGCCAGCACTTTGTTCACCAGTCTCTGGAAGGTGGCTGGGGCGTTTTTCATACCGAAGGGCATCACCTTGAATTGGAAGTGGCCATTGGGTGTTGAGAAGGCCGATCGCTCCTGGGCGCCAGGGGTGAGGCCGATCTGCCAGTACCCGGCTGTGAGGTCGAAGGTACTGAGGTACTTGGCGGCTCCCAGGCGGTCGATTAGTTCATCGGCCCGGGGGATGGGATGTGCGTCGGTTCTGGTCACAGCATTCAGCCCCCGGTAGTCGACACAAAACCTGAGTTCTGGAGGGGTGCCAGGTGCGGCGGCTTTGGGGACCAGGACAACTGGGCTGGCCCAGGGACTGTCGGAGGGTTCGACCACCCCCAGGGCCAGCATTTTGGTAACTTCCGTCTGGATGCAGGCCCGAACTCGGTCGGGAATTCGGTAGGCCCGGTGTCGTACTGGTTGGCTGTCCCCGGTGTCGACATCGTGGACACACCACTGGGTAACCCCGGGGGTGAGGGAGAATAGGTCCGTGAATCGTCCCAACAGCTCTTGGCAGTCTCGGCGCTGTGCGGGGGTCAGGGCGGAGGAGAGAGAGATTCCTTCGACGGAGCCGTCCTTCTCAGCGCACCTTAGGAGGTCGGGCAGGGGCTCGGAGTCGTCTTCGGCCCCATCATCTGTAGCTAGCAGCAGGCTCAGTTCTGTGCGGGCAAAATGAGGCTTGAGTCGGTTGGCGTGCAGAACCCGGAGGGGGTTTCGGGGTGACCCCATGTCCACGAGATAGGTGACAGGGCTCTTGCGCTCGATCACTTTGAAGGGGCCCGACCATTTGTCCTGGAGGGCACAAGGTTCGACCAGGGACATGACCCAGACCTGCTGGCCCGGCTCGAACTCGATGGACGAAGAGTTCTGGTCATACCAGCGTTTCATGTCCTCCTGACTGGCCTCAAGGTTGGCCTCGGCAAGGGCCCGGAACTTCCGAGTCTGGCTTCGGAGGGTCAGGAGGTACTGGTAGACATCTGGCGGTGTGCGTTTTGGACGGTAGTTTCCCAGCCTTCTTTGACCAGGCTGACGGGACCTCGGACAGGGTGCCCGTACAAGAGTTTAAAGGGGCTGAACCCCAGGGATTTCTGTGGTACCTCCAGATAGGCGAACAAGAGGCAGGGCAGCAGGACGTCCCATTTGCAGCGGAGGGGCTCCTCTAGGCCCTGGATCATCCCCTTGAGTGTTCGGTTGAACCGCTCCACCAGTCCATTCCCTTGGGCGTGATACGGGGTGGTGAACTTATACGTGACCCCGCACTGTTGCCACAGGGACCGCATATACTTCGATATAAAGTTTGTGCCCCGATCGCTCACGACTTCTCGGGGGAACCCCACTCTGGAAAAGATCCCCATCAGTGCTCGGCCCACCGCGGGAGCCGTTATGGTTCGGAGGGGGATGGCTTCGGGATAGCGGGTGGCATGGTCCACCAGGACGAGGATGAAGCGATGCCCTTGCGAGGTTTGGGGGTCCAGGGCCCCACGATGTCGATCCCCACTGGCTCGAAGGGGGTGGTCACCACTGGAAAGGGTTGGAGCAGGGCCTTCACCTTCCCCCCGCTCTTTCCGCTGGCTTGGCATGTCGGGCAGGTGCGGCAGTGGTTATGCACATCGTTGCGCATTTTCGGCCAGTAGAAATGGGTCACCAGGCGGCTGTAAGTTTTGTCCTGCCCCAGGTGCCCGGCGAGGGGCACATCGTGTGCCAGGTTCAAGAGGAAGTCTCGGAATCGTAGGGGGACCACCAACACTCGGCTGGCTCCCAGCTCGGCAATTTTTTGTTCACTGTATAGGAGGCCGTGGTCCCAGTAGACCCAGTGGGACCCCGAGGTGTCCCCGGCAGCTTGGGCTGTGGCTTGCTGCCGGGTCTCCTCGAGGGAGGGGCAGGCCTTCTGTTCCTGCTGGAATTGTTCTTGGGTGGGACCACCCTCCTGGCGCCATTGGGCTAGTTCGGGTAGGTTGCCGAGTTCGGGGTTGTCTTCGTGGTCGGGCTCCGAGGGCCCGGGTTCAAGGTTGGATTCTTCGTGGACTGCGGGCGGTGGTGGCGCGGGCCACTCCGGCTCTTCCGTCGGGGCGGCCTCGGTCGCCGCCGGGGCCCGGGCAGTCATAGATCGGGTCGTAGCGCAGACCCACTCTGGTAGTCCCATCATCCCCATATGTTCTCTCCGCTCGACTTGGGCCCAGGGAGAGCTCTCGAGGTCGTTTCCGAGGAGGCAGTCCACGGGGGCGTCGTCCCGGACGGTCACCTTGAGGGTGCCCGACACCCCCCCACTCGAAGGGGATTCGGGCCATCTGACACAGAGTCTCGGAGTTGTCGGCGGCCCTCACGGGGCATCGCACGTTTGGTATGATCTGTTCGGGGGTCACCAAGTGGCAGCGGATGGCCGTCACACTGGCTCCCGTGTCTCGGAGGGCTTCGGTCCGTCGTCCATTGATGTGGACCCACTGACGGTATTTTTGAGTGTTGCTCGGTAGCGGGGCCCGGGGGACCATGTCTCTTTCACCCAGGCAGGCTAGGGCCATGGCGGCTGGTTCATACTCTGTCTGATCTTCATTGTAGACTTCTTTGCCCCCTTCCCCCAGGGCTGCTGCAGCGAACTGGTGTGTCGGAGGCCCGGTGGTGTCGGGACGCTGGTTCATGGGGCAGAGGGGGTCACTGGCATAGTGACCGGGCCGCTGGCATCTGTGGCAAGTAATGTTCGGGCGGGGCCCCGGCCGTGCGGTAGGGGGCCCTCTTCTGGTCAGGGATGGCGAAGTGTTCTTCGGGGGGACCCCCGAGGTGGGCTCCTTCCCGGGGTCGGCGGAAAGTCTCGGCTCCTGTTCTGGCCTCCTCCGCCACCCCGCTGGCGCGGGTGCCCCGGGCCGTTCCGTTTCTCCGATCGGGGTCCGGGGGACCCGGGTGTTCACCCATCGATCAGCCTCGACGGCGATGTTGGACCCGGCCTCATGGCGTGGTCCTACCCCTCCCGCATGGCGGGCCCCGGACGACATCGGCCTTCCACAGAGCCTCGGGCGGCCCCTTCTGCCCGATCCTGCACGCCCCAACACTACCAGTCCGGCCACCATCCCGGACCCCCACTACCGGCCTGACTCCATCATGGGCCCATCACGTCCTGAGCACGAGGTCTCGCCCGACTCCATCTTGGGACCACCACGTCACGAACACGTGGCCTCGGCCCCGGCCCAGGCCCCAGCGAAGCCCCGACATCGAGGTGCCAAGATCTACCCAGGTGGTCGAGTGGCCACTCGACAGCTCCCGGAGGAAGGGGAGTTTCGATGGGCCTCCAGCCGTCCCCGGACGCCCGGTATCGATCGCCTCCGGCATCCCTGGGTGCTGGCTCCACTCCCCTGCTGGGTGTCTGGACACCATCATCCCGGCCCCTCTGGCCCCCAGGCGCGAGGGTCCGGACATCAAAGGACTCCAGTCCTATATCTGGGCCAGCCCCGGAGTAGGACGGCAATTGTATCCTGGACTGGAAAGCCCTACTGACGCTGTCACGGCCGACACCAGAAGAACTCATTGCCTGTAACCTGAAGAGACCCTGAGAGCCTGCTGGCGCTGCCGCGGCCCACCTTTGCCGAACCATCTTGAGAGCCTGCTGGCGCTGCCGCCGCCCACCTTTGCCGAACCATCCTGAGAGCCTGCTGGCGCTGCCGCCGCCCACCTTTGCCGAACCATCCGGAGAGCCTGCTGGCGCTGCCGCGGCCCACCTTTGCCGAACCCTCTTGAGAGCCTGCTGGCGCTGCCGCGGCCCACCTTTGCCGAACCATCTTGAGAGCCTGCTGGCGCTGCCGCGGCCCACCTTTGCAGAACCATCTTGAGAGCCTGCTGGCGCTGCCGCGGCTCGACCTCTCGGAACCCCCCGGCTCGAGGATTGAGAGCTGTGCGCAGGGTATCTCTGCATACACCCCAGCCGAGACTGTCCCGCTACCCTGACTCCCCTTTCACGAGACTTTACAGACCCATCGGTCTACTTGTACATATCGCTGAGAACCAGCAGCCTTTATTTCCTGATAAAGCTTACGAACTCGACCTCTGGTGTGGTGTCCATTTGTAGTGTGTGGTTACTCTGCTGTATGATCCTAGGAGAGGGCCCTCACCCAGGAGGCCTCTCAGTAACGCTCGGCTACTTCTTGACGGAGAGGTGGACCTAGGGGTGGTCAGTCAGACATCTTCTGCCTCCCCCGGGGTCGCCTTTCTAACAGGCGAGTTTTCGGGGCTCGGTGAGCTTGCTGTCGAGGAGATGCTGTCTGAGCTCGACAAAGCAGTTGTTGGAGAGGTGCTCCCAAACGATGAGGTCGAACAGCTGCTCGTAGGTGGACACTTTGCTGCCCTTTATCCATCCTTCTAGGGCCCGGCTATAAAAGTTTACGTACTCCACCCACGTGGTACCGGGGATCTTTTTGCAATCCCTGAACCTCTGTCGGTACATCTCCGGGGTGAGGCCATACCGGGTGAGCAGGGCGTCCTTCATGTGGTCATAGGAGGACATCACGTCCTCGGCCAGTTCTAGCAGGGTGTCTCTTCCTTCGCTGACAAATCTCCCCCATAAGCCGGCACCCCAATCTTTTCGCGGGATGCGGTGCGCGGTCATGGCAACTTCATATGCCTTGAACCATTGTTGGAGATCGTCATTCTTGTAGTATTCCTTGACGATATCCTTGGGAATGTGGACCTTTGGGTCGGCAGGAGGTGGAGGGTTCCGGGTTACCGCGGCGCCAGCCTCTTCGATTTTGGCTTTGATCTCTAGTTCTTTGAGGCCCCGCTCATGTTCGTACGTGAGCTTTTTTCCTCCAATTCTCTTTGCCTCCGCCTCTCTTCCAGATCTCCCTCTAATCGTAGTTGCTCAATGGCCATTTTCTTTTCTGCTAATTGAAGTTCTCCGTCCAGCCGGAGTCGGGCGAGCTCTAGTTCATGGAGCCGACTCCTCTCTCGCTCCCGGGCGTCTTCGTGGGAGAGGCCCGGTTCTCTGTTGGCGGTTCTTTCTTCCACGGGGGTTATGGCTGTACTCAGGGGTACTTCTAGGACAATGTCATCGTTAGTTTGTGGTGGGGTCGCCCCGGTCTCCACCCATGTTTGCAGCGCTTCTTTAAAATCGTCTTTTGTGCTTAGTCCGGTGGTAGTGATACCCAGGGCTTTGCAGAATTGTTTGAGTTCTTTATGGGTGTACTCTTCTAGTCGTTCCTTCTGGAATTCTGTGGTTGTTCCGGCTTCCTTAGTACTCATGGTTGCTGTGTGCCTCTGTTAGTAGCGGCGAGTTACTCGCTGTACGATTTGCGCGGGCTCGGATCCCACCGCTGCTACCAATGTTGGAAAGGCGATCCCAGGGGAGACAGAAGATGTCGGACTGCCCGCCCCAAGACCCACCTTTCTCTATGGAAGAGGCCGAGCGCCGTAGGGAGGCCTCCTTGGCGAGGCTCCTCGTCTACAATCATAACAGCGGAGCAATCACACTACCACAGACGGACACCACACGAAGGAATATTCTCAAGAATCTTTATATAAGAAATGAAGGCACGTTCTCGTAACATAATAACACAGGGATCGAGGGATCCGTAAAGTCTTGGCTTCGGGAAAAGGAGGTAGTGGGACAGTCTTGGCACCAACTGGTGCGTGGATAGTTCCAGGGGTCAGGCCGCGACAGCGTCAGCGGGGCCTTGAAGGTGGTTCAGTTCGGTCAGGCCGCGACAGCGTCAGCAGGGCCTCGAAGGTGGTTGCAGTTTGTTTAGGCCGCGACCGCGTCAGCAGGGCCTCGAAGGTGGTTCCGTTCGGTCAGGCCGCGACAGCGTCAGCAGGGCCTCGAAGGTGGTTTCAGCTTGGTCAGGCCGCGACAGCGTCAGCAGGGCCTCGAGGGTGGTTCAGTTCGGTCAGGCCGCGACAGCGTCAGCAGGGCCTCGAAGGTGGTTTCAGCTTGGTCAGGCCGTGACGGCGTAAGCAGGGCCTCGAGGGTGGTTCAGTTCGGTCAGGCCGCGACAGCGTCAGCAGGGCCTCGAAGGTGGTTCCAGCTTGGTCAGGCCGCGACAGCGTCAGCAGGGCCTCGAAGGTGGTTTCAGCTTGGTCAGGCCGCGACGGTGTCAGCAGGGCCTCGAAGGTTCCAGGTGCAAGAGTTCGGATCGGGATCAGCCGCGACAAGGTCAGCACGGCTTCGACGCCAAGATACAACTGAAGTCCCAATCCAGGGCTGGCCCAGATATAAGACTGGAGTCCTTTGATGTCCGGACCCTCGCGCCTGGGGGTCAGAGGGGCCGGGATGAAGGTGTCCAGACACCCAGCAGGGGGGTGGAGCCAGTGCCCAGGGAGGCTGGAGGGCGATCGATACCAGGCATCCGGGGACGGCTGGAGGGCCATCGAAACTCCCCTTCCTCCGGGATCTGTCGAGTGGCCACTCGACCACCTGGGTGGATCTTGGTGCCTCGATGTCGGGGCTTCGCTGGGGCCGGGCGAGGGATGGCTGCGGCCACGTGCTCGTGACGTGATGGCCCAAGATGGAGTCGGGCCGGGAATGGTGGCCTGGCATGGTCGCCAGACCGGCAGTGGTGGCGAGCAGGGTCCGCCGAGGTCCCAGGGGGGGGAGCCGTGGGT
The DNA here is from genome assembly GCF_964261635.1 of Lissotriton helveticus. NCBI lineage: Eukaryota > Metazoa > Chordata > Amphibia > Caudata > Salamandridae > Lissotriton > Lissotriton helveticus. The sequence continues at coordinate 2,045,281,693 of NC_136063.1, read as the reverse complement.
TGCCAGGGGGGCCTGCTCTCGTCGGTGGTTCGGGTTCAGGGGGGTCGACAGCGGGTCGACGGAGGCCCGATGTCGTCCCGGGCCCGCCGTGCGGGAGGGGTAGGACCACGCCACGAGGCCAGGTCCAACACAGTGTTTCTATTGTGTATTTATTTTATTGTCAAATGTTTTATTGCATTTGCTTCACACTGTGTGTGTTACCTTGATATTTGTACTGCGTATACTGTGTATATGTCTACTGTCATTGGTCCGTCTGTGTGCCCCGAAGGCACGGAAAAAAGGGCATAACTGATGTCATCACGCCGGCGTGGGCCTAATGTAGGCGTCGGTGACGTCAGCGGAGTCGCGTGCGATGCCGTGCCTCTATGACGTCCGGGTCCACGTTGGCGCGAAGCTACAAAAAGAATTTCCGAATGTTGCTGACGCAGGGGATATTCACAAGGTGAGGAATCCACAGGCAGATATTGTATCTACCAGAAAAAGCGTTACCGAAGGTAAGTAACTTGTTTGTTATTACTGGCGATGTTTAAGCAGGGGTATTCACATGAGGATAAAGCGGGGCATTGGAGTTGGTCACTGTTAGGCTGATCTGATGTATGTAGGCTATCCCACCTCCTGGCCTGTCCGTTCGGTCTAGTCTGGTGACATAGTTAGGGGGTAGCAAGATGTCCATGATGGGAGTAGATGCTTCATTTAACCAAGTTTCCGTCAGGATCAGAATGTCTGGTTCGTTAGTGAGTAGTAGGTCAGCTATATCGTCTGCATGTCTAGAAGCGGATCTGCAGTTTAGGAGAATACAATTTAGCCGCGTCTTGTTGGATACCGTGGTGGGTTCGATTGTGAGGGGGATTCTAGTGAGGTTATTTTCAACTATGCCTCTGGAGTTGTGTCTGGTGGCTCTGTATGTGTTGATCGGGATAGATTGTATTCAGGAGTCTGCATGCGAGTTAACTGGATGCCCAGCGTTATGTGGAGGGTGAGGTGGCTCGTAAGATCGAAGGAGGGCCCCTAATTCTTTAGCATACAAAGGGTTTATCATCCTGATAGGGCGGGATATGGCATTAGGGTGAGGAACTGTGCTCCAACGTGGAGACCCCTGAGCCTGGGAGCTTGCAAGTAGATGTTGAGTGCGACTAGAGTTCTTGGACTGTGGGAAAGATCTGCATTCCTATTTAGTGCGAGTGAACTTGGGTTGCTGTATAATAAGGTTGTGTAGGGTTCGGATGTCAGTTTTGACTTGCTGAAGGGCTGATAATAGCTGGTCAAGTCTGGGGTCCGTTGTGAGAGTTTTATTATTGGAAGGATGGACTGAGGGAGTAGGCAGAGTAGTAGCATCTTTAGTGTCGTTTGAGGGGGCGTTGTGGTCGGGGACAAAGCAAAGAGCTCTTACTGTGTGTATGTCAATGGAGGGGGGAGAGTGAGGAAGCCGGATGGGGAGGGGACTGAGAGACGACTATGCCAGGATCTATGGGGGTATAGGTGGGGCTGACGGGCTGATTGGAGGAGGTGGTTGTAAGTGGGGTTAGAGCTGAATGATTAGTGATGGTGTTGGGGAGGAGTAGGCGAAGGGGAGGTGAGTGACGTTGAGAGCTAGGCTAAGGGGGTGGGTGGGGTGCTGGGAGTAATGGTGAGGGGGAGGAAGTGCAGGGTGAGGCGGGATAGTGAGTATTGGTAGTTTAAAGGAGTGAGGCAGTTATTAGGTGGAATGAGTTGTTAGGTGTGGTGTCGTTGAGGTCTAGGGTTAGTGACGGAGCAGATAGGGACAGCTGGGAATCCTGAATTACTTCGGGATCAGTATGGAAGTTGAACATTTTGGAGCGATTGGATGGAGAGGAGGGGTGTGTTGCAGTGACTCTTTCCTTGGTGAGCGGAAATATGAGATCTATCATATTTAGGTTGCGGTCGGTTGATTGGATGAGGATGATTCCATTATGATAGATATTGATGGTGGCTGCTGCATTGAAGAATAGGGCTGGTAGGATAGATAGTGTTAATTTGGGCGCTGTTTTCTTCATGACAGAGACCTTAAAGAGAGAGAGAAAGGCTTTTCTCCATTGAGCTCTTCTTTTAGTATAGAAGATGATGTCAGTCTTAATGAGCCCTTTGTTCATTGAGAAATATGGGTCAGAGATTGGGGTTTCAGGATGAGATTTTAATAAGTTGTGTTTAAAAACTTTAGCTGCTTTTTTTGAAAGGTTAGGGGGGTAAGTGATGGAGTAAGTGAAGTTACCGGTGCGCTCCATAGTGTAGGTAACACTTGATTAGCGTGGGATAGACAGATGGGAAGATTTATATGCAAAGTGCTGCCCTATAGGGGGAATGTGTAACCAGGTTGTGAGTGATGTCAGTCCAAGATGGCTGCTCTGTTAACTGATTAGAACAGTGCTAGCAAGGAAGTCCTCTGTCTATTTCCGTTAAAGGTCCTCATGGGAAGCAGTCCTTTTTCTTTGCTAACCTACTGATCTATTGCGGCCATTTTGTGTGATCTGTAGAGGCAGCTGAGTTCTTCCCCTATCCAGGAATAGGAGTTCTTGGGAAGGATTCCTAGATTATAGCCATCTGGTTGAGATGGAGTAGACCAAGTGGCCCCTAGAGTGGAAGTGGCAATGTTGCAAGCGTGTGGCAAGGAAGTGGTGGAAGAGGGTAAAGCCCGGGGTGCCATGCAGACCCCAGCAAAGTGATAGGTGCTGGAGGTCCCGCCTGTAAGCAAGTGAGACGACGGTGACAACTGTATTTTAAATTGTTATTTTCAGTGGAGTAAGACGACTGACAACTTTATTGATTTTGATTCATTATTTTGAGTGCACACAATATCACACAATTTATCAGTTCTGCCTATCTGTCTATCAGTTTTACCTAATCCAGGTTATCCTATACTTGATGGGAGGAGTGGATTGATTGTTTTAAAATCGTTATGTTGGCTTCTGGCAATGAAAGAATGGCTGGCTGAAGCAAGCTATGCGGTTACATTCTCTAGGTCAAGAAGGGTTAAGAATGTATTGCATTCTCCTAGATATTCCTATTCAGGAAGAAGGTGATCATTTGTCGTTGTATGCTAAGACCATAAAACAGTTGGATTTACATTTTGGTAACAAAATAAATGTTATTTTAGAGCGTTATTCGAAAAATTCACGCTTACAGACAATAGATGAAAATATTGATTCATTTGTAACAGGTTTGAGAGCATCATTATGTGCATTCATGGGTAATCATGATGAATATATCTGTGATCAACTCTTGATGCATACTTCTAATACTGCAATTAAAAAAAAATGGGGAGTGCACAAAATCCTACATTATTAGAAGCACTTGATATTGCTAGAGGTGTAGAATTAACAAATACCTGTGTCAAGGCTGTCAATCACGATAAAACAAAAAGATGAGAAATGCCACTAAGGGCAATACGCTTGACTAATCAAGGGTAAGGTGAAAACAGAAGGGCAATACAATAAATCTACAGAGAAAAGTAAAGGAAAATATAAAGGAGACAAAAAAGTTCATGCATGAGGAGTGGCAGTATTAGTCATTGAGCAAAGGATACGTCATGTCCAGCATGTAACGTTACATGCATGAAATGCAAGAAATTAGGACATTATGCACATGTTTGCAAGGGTATGGCATCTAAATATGTTGGAGTTGTGAATGACATGAGTTATGATGGCTCTGAGACTGAAGATGGGTTTGAGAGATTTGAACAATGACATATAGATTGACAGACACCCGTTGCCAAACATCAATGAGATGATTGCCACCACTGGAAAGAACAAATGGTTTTCAACAATTGATAAATCATCTGCTTACCATCAGATTGAATTGCATAGTGACTCCAAACACTTAACATCTTTTATCACACCTTTTGGGGCATATCATTTTAAGAGTATGCCATTTGGGTTAGCCTCTGTAGCCTCGGTGTTTCAGAGGTTAATGCAAATATTGTTTGGGGACATGAAGGGGGTATGTTATTTTCAGGATGGCATATTGATAAGTGGGAAAGATTAGAAAGATCATAACAGTAAATTTAAAAAATGTTTTGGAAAAGTTACAAGGCATTGGTCCCAGGGCGAAAGTGAAAAAATGCGAAATTAAGGTCAGTGACACTTATCTTGGACACACTATTGATCTCAATGGGGTAAGATCTTGTGAAAAAGTGGTAGATAGTATTGTACCTAGCAACAAGGATGATGTGAAGTCATTTGTAGGCATAACTTAATGTTATGCCAAATTTGTAAAAAGAAATTTAGACAAGACCAAGTCAATCAGGAATTTACTACAAAAAAAGCCTTCCAAATTGCAATGATGTGAAGATTGTTGAAAGGAATTTGACATCGAGTTAGAAATTGAAAGAACCCCATTTAGGTAGTTTTGATATGTCCTGCAGCTCTGCTTTCCATTGATGATGGATTAGGAGCAGTTCTTTGACAAATTCAGGAAGGTGAGGAAATTGCAATTGCTTATGCTTCTTGCACATTATCTGAAACGGGACAACGCTACTCAGTGATCAATTGGAAGCTCTGGCTGTTTTTGGGCCGGCAGACATTTTAGAACTTATTTATAGGGAATACCTTTTGTGATCAGAATGGATTATAAGCTGTTAATAAATGTTTTTTCAACAAAGGGGCCACGTATATTATCACCTAGAATTGCAAGATGGTTGGTCAATCTGGAAGAATTTAATTTTGTGATGCAATTTCTTTCAGGCTCGAAAAGGTTTTAGCAGATGCTCTATCCAAGAACAAAGTTGTGGTGGGGACACGTAACTTGTCTGGAGAAGACTTGCAAGAATTTGGATGGGTTGCAGACTTAGAATGTTTTGATGAAGAATCCATCACAACGAAAGAATGGTTGGATGCGGTTAAGGAAGATGCTGAATTAGCAATTTGGGCTAATGGTATTAAGGAAGGCTGGTCTGTTTTTACAGACTTGAAAGGGTATGCAAAAGGTATGGATAAATTGAGTGTGGATAAATGGGGTGTCAGGAGAGGTGGTAAACTCATTTTTAGGGCTCGGACTCCTCCCCACTTTAAGTGGGAGGAGTTTCGAGATCCTAATGTTAAAGAAGAGAAAAAAGAAGTATCTCCTAGGGCTTTGGCGAGACAAATTCCACACATTCCTTAGTGTGTTCTGTCATCTGGCCAGTGATTCGTCTTCATTGTGTTGTCGTTTTAATAGGCTTGAAGTGATAGGGTAAATGTAGTTTTGTTCCGCCATCTTGGGCATTTTTCGTTCGTGCTCGCGCAAAGATGTACATTAATTATAATTAGGAGCTGTCAGGGTGCCTCCGTAAGTGAATCCAGATGGCCGGGCGCGTTCACCATTCAGCAGCGCTCAGCGCGCAGCTCCCTTGTTTTATTTCGTAGTCGTTTTAGTTAAGCAGCTTGAAAAAATTCACAGTGCACTTTCGTTTAAGTACGACTTCAGGCAACAGTGTGCCTTTGTTAATTGTATTCACAGTATTATTTTATTTGTTTCTTCTCCAAATAATGCGTGCCATGATAGTGCTTTCCCCGGTGAAATGTAAAATTAATATTACGTATGGATCGGTTTCACTTCGCAACACACAGCAACCCTTTAGCTACCCTCATGCATTCTGCAAATGCATACATATTGTACCAAATAATGTGTTGCAAGATAACACTCACTGAAAACAATTTGAGCATGATAAACCAACCATCTCTTCTAAAAGCCTGGTATGACTAGACAGCTACCTTTCACCAGCCAGAATTGCCTATATGCGTGCTGTTTCCAAGCCAGGTTTATACTGACATTTCGCCCAAACAAATGACAGCAGAACACATTATGATCTGCAGGAAACAAGTCTAGCCCACGATAATCTGCGCATTCGTAAACAAACAATATATGAAACACAAAGTATAATCCTGGTATAGGTGACTCTGGAAGTCAAAATAGAAGAGCTCAACACAGATGCGAACTGTTAAGACCCATCCTCACAAGCACCTTGTGCAAAACGAGGCTAACACGATATTTAATTATGCATGTAACTTGCGTTTCCGAGAGGGGAGTGCGCGCGCAAGCCTCCACTGATCTACTGCTTCCGATGGTGTCTGCCATCTGTGGTGTGTAAATCAAGGCTCAGACAACAGGCCACGCGGGAGGGGGCACCTCTGTAAACATTACGTGCTGGATGAGGCAGCCACATCCAATGTGGAGGAGGAGCCCCACCTCTGTAAACAGAACGTAAATGAGGCTACCGCAAACCAACGGAGAGAAATGAAGGACCCTTCTTAACCCCCAATATTTTAAACACTGTGTTTAAAGGGTGCATATGCAAAACCTACCAGGAGGGATAATCCTGAGCCGGTAATCTCAAGGCTCCCAAGCGAACATACTGTGCACGGCACCCGTCTGTCGTTTACGTTAAAGAGCAGCGCTACGGTGCTGTTGAGGGCAGAGTGCTGTTGAGTGCAGAGTGCTGTGTGCTGTTGAGTGCAGAGTGCTGTGTGCTGTTGCGTGCAGAGTGGTGTGTGCTGTTGCGTGCAGAGTGCAGTGCTGTGTGCTGTGAGTGCTGTGTGCTGTTGAGTGCTGGTTGCTGTTGAGTGCTGTGTGCTGTTGAGTGCTGTGTGCTGTTGAGTGCTGTGTGCTGTTGAGGGCAGAGTGCTGTTGAGGGCAGAGTGCTGTTGAGGGCAGAGTGCTGTTGAGGGCAGAGTGCTGTTGAGGGCAGAGTGCTGTTGAGGGCAGAGTGCTGTTGAGGGCAGAGTGCTGTGTGCTGTTGAGTGCTGTGTGCTGTTGAGTGCTGTGTGCAGTTGAGTGCTGTGTGCAGTTGAGTGCTGTGTGCAGTTGAGTGCTGTGTGCTGTTGATGGCAGAGTGCTGTTGATGGCAGAGTGCTGTTGTGGGCAGAGTGCTGTTGAGGGCAGAGTGCTGTTGAGGGCAGAGTGCTGTGTGCTGTTGAGTGCTGTGTGCTGTTATGTGCTGGGTGCTGATGAGTGCTGTGTGCTGTTGAGGGCAGAGTGCTGTTGAGGGCAGAGTGCTGTTGAGGGCAGGGTGCTGTTGGGGGCAGAGTGCTCTAATTGTTCTGGTGATCAGGATGTGGAGGAGGTGGTTAAAGAATGCGCTCTACGTGGAAATAGTGACAAAATCTTTAAAACCAACCGCTTTAACCTATCAGTTACCTTGTTGGTCCCTGGTTGAGGGTTGCCATAGATAAAATGGGTTCTTTTGACATTATGGGACATCGCAACAGATTTGTGGTAGTCATGGTAGACCACTATTGAAAGTGCTTTGAGAATAAATTCATGAGTGAAGTGACAAGTAAAAAAGGTTATACTGTTCATGGAGAAATTATTCATTAGAGAAAGTTATCCGGAGGAAAGGATATTGGATAATGGTTCACAATTCTGTTCCCAGGATGTAGAAACTTATTTATGCCACAGGAACATTTGTCACTTCAAAACTGCAGTATGCAATCCCAGGGCCAATAGTCTTGTTGAAAGGGTCAATAGGATTGTGAAGGAAAGCATTCAATTGGCAACAGCAAATGGGAGAATTATTATTGAGAATGTTAACAAAATGTTATGGGAATGCAGAACTAGTATGCATTGTACCACAGGCGTATCTCTGTTTGATCTACTGAGAAACAGGAAACCAAAACTGGCTGTTGCTTTTGATTACAAGACAATAAGTATTGAGGTTGATGAGAAGGCTTTGCAGAAGAAGGTTGGCGAAAAGCAGATATTGCATATAAAGTTTTTTGATAAGAGGAGTAGAGCTAAGGAGCTTGATGTGGTGTGTGGTCAAATGGTCAGATTTAAATTGCCAGTGTGTATAAGATAAGGAAGATCTGTATTTTCAGAACCCAAAGTGGTCAAGAGAGTAGAAAGGAGTTATGTGGAATTGAATCATGAACCTAGATGAAATAAGAGCAAGTTGGGGAAAGTTAGTAATATGTGTGGAGGAAGTCAATGTGAAGGGACAAATGCTGGAGCGGACTGGAGGAAAAAAACTCAAGAGTGGTATAAGAGGAAATGAAGGTTTGGCTGATATGGATGAACAAGAATCTGGCAGAAAGCAACGTGAAATAAAACTTCTAAAGATTACAAAGAATTTGTGTGTTAAATTTAATCTGTGGGTATTATATCTTAAGTTTGTAGTTATAGAAGTTTGTACGTCTGTTTGGTATTTTCTATTTAAATGTTGATACTATTTGTCTCTTTTGTAAAGGTTATTATAAGTGAGGACACTTTTATTGCCACCTGCTGTGCTGAGTGTAGGGTACAAGCCCCGGCATGCATTATTTCATGCATGCCTATTGACTGTGAAATGGTGAAAGACAAACCTAGCCAAATCCCAGAACAAGGGAAAATCGAGCCGTTTGCAAAACAATTCTCTTCAGTCAACAACCCATCAAGTACTAACCGTGGCACATTTGAATCACAAGGTTGAGGTGATGGGCCAGACACCATTTGCAACACAGACTGTCGTACTGCACTTGAGCAAAAGATAGAAGATGTGGGCCTTGAGGTATCATTGCTGCACCAAGATTTATGCTATACAGTGGACAGGGTTACTGAGGTTGAAGGTAGACTCTCTGAATTAGATGATAGAATCCACCCACTCAAATCTACGGTCTCTCATTTTGCCCTGGGTGAAAGGAGATATGACTCACAGCTTATTAGAGTATTACCAGACTATATTAGGTTTGCCCAGACCCAGAGAAAGTCTTTTGAGAGGGTTAAACGCAAGGCCTGTGCTCCTAATCTACAGTTTAAGCTCCTATAGCCAGCTATGTAAAAGTTTATTTTCCAATTGAAATCCTTTTTCGTCAATATACCTTAGGCTGTGGAGAAATGGGTCATAGAGCATGAACACCTAAAGGCTGCTTGTACGTGTCCTCTCTGCAAACTCTTCACCTCTCAAGAGACAATGCAGGACCACAAGGCGAGAGAGGACTTTGACCGAACGCCATCAAAGGATATCATTGGATGCCTCCTGTGGGCATCCCTCACCAAAGAGCTGAGACTGATACAGCAATTGAACCATCCGCCTGATGTGGAGATTCACAATCCCATCCAATCCCCCCGTCAGATCCTTTTTTTGTCTTTCACTGATAGCAGCAACATTTTATTTGTGCCACTCCTTAGCAGGAGACGCATAAATGGGCGGACAACCTAAAAATTAGGGGGCAAACTTATTGTTATAGATGGATTTCCCAATTATATATATTATGGAGCCACTTAAGATGGCCTCCCCTATTGCTCATCCAGGACTAGAATAAAAGTAATGTAAGACTTTTGCACACGGCTCCACCCCAGCACTAAATCACTATGGAGGTCAATGGGGCTTGTAAGCTTTACTGGCCATGTTCTCTCTAATTTTATTATAGTTGTACTTATCTCCTCTTAAAAGGGTATATGTTGGGTCCTGGTTGATAAATATACTCTAAGGTGCTCTACTTCCACCAAGTGGATGGCTCTATCATCCATGTTTTTACAGTTACTTCTTGTTCCGAAGTATAGGGTGGGTTGAGGGAAAGCTGAAAGTTCTCCAATCCCATGTTTCCTACGTTTACTCGATCTCTGAAATCCCAGACACTGAATTTTTCTTTAGCACTTGTCAAACACATGCAGAGATTGCCCACTATCGATGCCTACTGTGAATGTTAATAGGCTTCTGGACACTGTTCAAACTTGCAAAACATTACAGTTTAACCTTCTTAATGCTCCAGTATGTACATCTTTTAAAACATACTATGATCATTTCCTTGCACAATATGGTTTATACAGTTTACCACTCTGGGTTTACTTAAAGCTCTCAAAAAGTAGCTATAACTAAAAAAAAATTTTTTTAAAGAAACGAGGTCCATTCCAGAAGTGAGCATCAGGGCAGATTTCTTCTCTTCGCCGGCTCTCTTCTTTAACATGTACCCGACATCGCTTAACATGTATGTGCCCACTGCCTCCCCAGTCTTCCTTTTATCAAAATCTGGATACAATTCTCATGGAGGCCCCACAGGGACTATTACTCGTTGGAGGGGAGGGACTTTAAAGGTCTTATGGATGTATTGTTAGACTGCAGGGGTCCTCCTACCTGCGCCCGGCTTTTTCAGAAACTCCCCTGGTCTCTTTTGTTATTGCGTATGGCCTATGTGAAGCCTAGCGACATCTCCACCTGATACAGCAGCAATTTACTTTTTTGACCACTGTTCATAAATCCTTCTCTAGGCCGAATTACTTTCTCTTACCAGTAGCCAATATGGGCCAGGTTACTGCCTGTCATTGCCTAATTCCCCTTACATGGTCCATCAATATTCCTACTACCTCTGTACCCCACAATAGGCATTGGGGTAGGAAATGGAGTGCGCTTCCAATTCATACTTGGGAACAGGCCCTCTCTGAACAACCGCCCCAAAAAACGGAGAATCCTGACCTAGCAGTTCATAATTTTCATAACTGGATCTCTAACTCTCTAGATCTAGTCCTTCCAAAATGCTCCCTGCAAAAGACCCAAAGTTGCTCCCTGGTACTCTCTCGCTCTCAGGTCCCTGAAACAAACGTGCCGGAAAGCGGAGAGAGCCTGGAGGAAAGACCGCTCTCAATCTAAAAAATTGGAGTACAGGGCAGTTATAATGCATTATAAGAGGGAGATCAAACTTGCTCAAGCTAAGTTTTATGAAACTAAAATTAACATGGCAGCTAATTCCCCTAGGGAAATTTTTAAGATCGCTAAATCTCTGATATCTCCTCCTTCTGAGAGACCTATATCAGAGGGTGCTCAGGTCCGCTGTGAGAATCTTGCCATTTTCTTCTCACAGAAGATTCAGGCTATTTACTCCCAATTAGCAACAAATGATGGGGGCACCACTCTACTGCCCACCTCAGACCTAGACCCGCATCCATCCTGCTCCTTGGCTACCTTTCCACTCCTGGACCCCAATACTTTAGACTCCCTGGCCCAGAAGGTTACCTCAGGATCCCCAAATGACCCTGCTCCACCCCAGACCTTAGTAAAAGCAATGGACACCATCCGCCCCTGTTTGCTGGAGTCTCTTAACACCTCCATTACCTCCAACTCTGTACCAGCCGCCTGGAAGTGTGCAATGGTAAGGGCCCTGTTAAAAAAAACGAATTTGGATTCTAACAATCTATCCAATTTTCGCCCTATCTCGCTGCTTCCATGGATGAGTAAGTTGTTGGAGAGACATATCAACAAAGCATTAGGGGAATATTTGGAGTCCAATAAACTGCTCCAGGTCTCCCAAACAGGGTTTCGCCCACAACATGGCACTGAGACCGCTCTTTTAGCGGTCACGGAGGCAGCCAGAGCCATAATGGACCAAGGTGGTAAAACAGCTATCATACTCCTGGACCTCAGTGCCGCGTTCGACACTGTGAACCACGCCCCATTATTACATCGTTTGAGTGGCTTGGGAGTGTCGGGCGCGGCCCTGTTGTGGCTGACCTCCTTTTTAGAGGAACGCTTTTTCCAGGTATTTGAAGGCGAGGTGGCATCATCAAAACATCCACTCAGCTGTGGGGTTCCTCAGGGCTCCTCCCTGAGCCCCACGCTGTTTAATGTCTATATGCAGCCTCTGGAGAAGATCGTTCTCCCCTTTGGTGTGCGGATTGTCACCTACGCAGACAACACTCAACTCGTGGTCTCTTTGGACCACGAGGGGGGTTCGTCGAACACTTTGGGTCCATGTCTAGAGGCTGTAGCTGGGTGGATGCAACTCTCCCACCTCAAGCTCAATGGGGAGAAGACCGAGATTATGGTGCTTGGTAATTCCTCTCCAACCTCCTTTCTGGATGACTGGCCTCTGTGTCTCGGTACTCCCCCTCCTCCTAAAGAGCAGATAAAGAGTCTGGGAGTCTGGCTGGACAGAGCGCTAGACTTCTCGTCCCAAGCTACTATCACTGCCTCTGTATGCGTGGGGCTAATGAAAATGCTCCGGAAAGTGCTCCCTCTGCTCCCATTCCAGGCGAGGAGGGTCATGGTCCAGGCCCTGATTCTCTCCCGCCTGGACTACGGAAATGTTTTATATCTTGGGGCCCCGGCAACAGTGACAAAAAAACTTCAAGTCACTCAAAACTGTGCCGCACGCCTACTGTTTAATATCCCTCGTTGGCAGTCGGCGAGAACTGCCCTAAAGGAGCTTCATTGGCTTCCAGTGGCTTCAAGAACATTATTCAAGGCCATGTGCATTCTGCACAAATCCCTTCATCAAACTGGCCCGGCAGTACTGTACCCTTTAATACCGCCTTATGTGCCGCTCAGAACCCTACGTTCAGCTTCACTGCACCTGGCAACCAAAGTAAAAATCAAGAGAGCCCGATGGGGTGGCCGCTCTTTCACTTACTCAGCGGCGAAGGCATGGAATTCCTTGCCTTTGTCCCTCAGGAAAAACAACAACCTGATGTCATTTAGGAGAGAACTGAAAACCCATCTGTTTTCAAAAGCGCATTAATCCTTCCCTGCAGTCGCACACAGAATTCAGTCTCAAGCGCTGCGAGGCCTTCGGGTGGTTATGCGCTATATAAATGGAATTTTCAATTCAATTCAATTCAATTCATATCCATTCCTCAAGACTCTCAAACCACGCTCCCACCAAAGTTACAATTGGTACAACCAAGCTTCAACAATGAAGACTGTTGCGTTTAAACACCTGGTGGCTTAGCAAGTCGGAAGTTTTAGAGAAGAAATTAAGCAATACTTCGCAAATAGTATGAAGTAAAAATATGGGAAGCCCTGAAACTGCAGTCCAGGGTAACGGTATCAGTATTCTCACTTATCTTAAGCATCAGAAGCTAGATCAATTAGATCGACAGGTAGCAGATGTCATCGGTAGGCCCTAGATTCCCTTCTGAAGTAAATCTTCATGAGCTTAAATTACTCAAATTGCAACATGGCCAGTTGTTATTTGGCACTGTGAAATCTTTGTGACAAAAGCTGGTTTTATGTACACAGCGACAAAACTGGTAAACTGTTGCACTGGCTATGCTGTTGAGGTGGCAGTGAGAGTCATTATGGGTATTTGTGGGACCAGGGTTGTGCTTCTCATTAACCCTGAAGCGATCGGAAGAATCTTAGCTTAGCTTATTACTAACAGCTACACTATTTGAGTGGTCCAGAGATCCACTCCTCCTCTTTAGAATTTATGAAGCTAATTCCGCTTTCCTGCCTTCCCCATACAGACTGTGCTGCCTTGGACAGTAACTTTACACAAGCTGGAGTTTCAGCCGCCACAGGTCAACTTAAAACGTACAAGACCGCAAGCCCTAACGGTTTCCCTAGCAAGTTTTTCAAGGCCTACTTGTATTTCCGAGTGAACCTTTACATCAATCTTTATTATCATCGGCATCCACCATACTCTTCCCATAGGTCTTTGCAAAGCTACTATCACAGTAATATTGAAGCCCAGACGCCCAGCCTCAGATTCCCCCCACAAAGGCTGATCTCACTTGCCAAAATACTTGCTATTCACCGCCTCCCAGTGATCCATATACTGATTAAACAAGATCAGAATGGTTTTATGACATGAAAATATACTAGGCGTAATAACGAAGAGTTTACAATGCCATTGCACCATAGGCGACAAGGCCCACTGGCATTATTCTTGGTGGATTTCAAGAAGGTCTATGATAGCCTCCGTTGGGACTATCTTTGCTCTCTCCTGCTTCATCTAAACTTTGGCAACAATTTCTGCTCTATGTCAAGCTTCTCTACACAACTGTAACTGCCAGTTAGCAATATCTTCCCTCCTCCCATTTAGATATCTAGGGGTACTAATTAGTGCAGTCCTCGCTCCCCTTTACTTTTTGCCCGAGCAATATACCCCTTGTGACCCTGGAGATAGAGAACAAAGTATTGCTATATGTGGACGACCTCCTTTTATTTTTTTGCAACCCGAGTGTATCAGGTCTTAGATTGGTGCAAATCCTCATTGATTGTGGTCTTCACTCTGTTAAGCTAACTGGGACAAATCCCTTATATCCCATGTAAAGGATCCTCATGATACAGAGGAGTGGGTTCAACAATCCTCCATTCAAACAACTTGCCATTGTGTTGGTTATCTGGGAATGTATACTTCTCATACTCCTGCACTGACATTTACCCATAATATAACACCTTAGCTTGGATGTCATTGCTCATTGCAACCCGCTCCCATTCTCATTAAAGGGATGCGTCGCTAATATTAAAATTACGGCTCTTCTGCATCTATCATATGTAGTACAGAATTACGCCTTTCCCAGTGATTCTTTACCGAGCGGACTGCATCTTTACAATCCCAAGCACACTGTATGCCTATGTACAAAAGCTATAAATCTACATACCATGGAGGGGTAGTAATGGCTGACCCTCTCTCCTATTATAGGACTGCCCAGTTCCTCATTCTCAATGAACGGCTGTTGTTGGACTTGGCCCTTTTTTCCTTTCGCCTGTATTTTCTTCTGACCTGTTTTTGTTGGTCTTAGGACTCCAGGCACTGTACAGCTGCTACTCAGTACTAAAGTGCATGTGCTCTCTCCTTTAAACATAGTATGATTGGTCTACACCTGATTGGCATATTAAATTCACTTGTAAGTACCTTGTACAGTGGTATACCATATACCCATATCCTCTAACCTAAACGCTACTAGTGGGCCTGCAGCGCTGCTTGCGCCACCTACAGAAGTAGCCATTCAAACCTGTCTCAGACCTGCCATTGTGGGCCAACATGTGAAGTTTACTGCAACCATGACTTGGCATTCAAAATTACTTGCCAAGCCTGAAACTGTACTTTTATATACCACAAACTTGACCTGAAAGTATCAGAGCGCTTTACTCGAGCACCCCCCACCCCCTTCCCAGAGACTCACTGACCCAAAAGACTCTAAGAGCAAGGGTGTAGGGCACTCTGTTGTCATAGCGCGTGCTGAGCGCTTTCAAAAGAGTGGCGCATGTCTAGCGCCTTGCTCAGGCCCTTCACTGTGCCTCGTGGAGGCAGGACCGGCGTGCCCAGGCTCGCCACATACTGCTGTCTGCTGGTTGAGGTTGAAGAGGCACACAGCCATGGAAAGAATCCCTTGATCAGCGTTTTCCTGTTCCAGCACCCGTTGTGGGGAAGAGCGACATGGGGGACAAAAACGCATGTTGCGCTGCAAGAGGGGAAGGCTCTGTTGGCTGGCCGTTACCTTGCTAGAAGCAGGGTCGCTGTGGCAACTGCTAGCTCCACCCCCATTGTTGCCATTTATTTTGAAAGTTTTATATAGCGCGAACAAGATCTTTACAGATATCAGAGCGCTTTACAAAGCCGGGAGTACAACCATAGAGTGAGTAGCAGGTCATTAGGTATAGCGAAATTAAACGTAATAAGTGAGATGGGTAGGTATGTGAGGGAGCAAAGTAGAACAGGTACATCAATAATGCAAATATTACAGATGAATGTGTGCATAGGTAGGTAGGTCTATACATACATAATAATACAGGTAAGACACATAGTCGTAGAGTTCGAGCAAAATAATACAGATCGGTGTAGAGTCTTTACAGATCCACGTTAATAGGTCAAGTGTATTTGGCCATGAGAATAGCTTTTACTTCTTTCTTAAAAAGTGTGATGGAGGAGATGAGCCTGGTTTCAGGAGGAAGTGAGTTCCAGATCCTGGGTGCCATTCCTGAGAAAGAGCGTTTATACGTTTTTTCCTTCCGGAATCTTCGAGGTTTTAGCAGAAGATTGTTTGTGCCTCTAGTGTTTCTAGATCCGCCAGAGATTGACAGCTTCTGCGTGAGGTATCCGGGAGAGCTCAGGTGTACAGCCTTGTGTGTCATGCAGGCGATTTTCAGATGTATTCTGGCTTCAAAAGGCAGCCAGTTCAAGGATTTCAAGTCAGGGGAGATATGCGAGTGTTTTTTTGACCCAGTGATGAGTCTCGCTGCAGCGTTTAGAGAAGCTCTTAGGGGTGCAGTAGTGGTTAACGGGAGACCGCAGAGGGCGATGCTGCCGTATCCAATTTGCGGGATTCCTAGGGCTTGTACTGCAGTTTGGAAGTCTTTGGCTGGTAGGAAGGGTTTAAGTTTCCTCAGGGTATTGATTTGGAAGTTCGCTCCCTTAGTAGCCTTGCTGATATGATGCTGCATGTTGAGATTGGAGTCGAGAGTTATGCCTAGGGATTTTGCTGAATCCACTATGGTGGGTTGGACATTGAGTGCAGTTAGCTGTTTAAGCCAGGTTTGAGTGGTAGAAATCTTCGCGGGAGGTGAGATCAGAAGGAATTCTGTTTTCAGAGCATTGAGTTTGAGATGATTATCAGCAAGCCAGGATTGGGTGCTTCTGATCGTTGAGTTCAGGAGTAGAATGTCATTAGGGGATTGTAATTTGAGATATAGTTGGGTGTCATCTGCGTACATGTGAAAAAGTACATTGGATGCTTGTAGCAAGGTGGTGAGAGGTTCCATAACTAGGTTGAACAAAGTTGGTGATAGGGAGGATCCTTGGGGGACGCCTAACGAAACAGGTATTGGCGAGGACATCAGGTTTGTTACTCTTGAATTTCTGAGACCTGTTGTGTAAAAAGGAGGTGAACCACTTGAGAACAGTCCCAGATAGACCCATTCTTGTGTTCAAAAGATCGAGTAAATTCTCATGTTTAACAGTGTTGAATGCTGAAGAGAGATCAAGAAGGATGAGGAGGCAGGTATCATTTTGATCTAGGATTTGAAGGGCGTCGTCAACTATGTGGGTCATCGCAGTTTCAGTACTGTGCCATGCTCGGAAGCCTGATTGATGAGGGTTGAGGAGATCAAACTGATCAATGTGTTTAGTCAGTTGTAGTTGTGCGCATTTTTCCAATAGTTTGGCGAGAGTGGGAATATTGGTGATGGGACGGTAGTTGTTTAAGTCGGATGGGTCGGCAGTAGGTTTCTTTAGCAAAGGTGTGACTTGTCCAACTTTGAGGGAGTCAGGGATTGTTCCTTCTTGGAGCGAGCTGTTGATAATTTTAGTCCAGAGTGGAAGGAGCAATGGGGTGAAATCTTTGACAGCGTTAGCAGGGAGGGGATCCGTGAGGTGATTGGAAGGTTTCAAGGTGCTGAGCAGTTTGCCTATTTCTTCTTCGGAGTAGGTTTCAAAGGATGACCATGTTGCATTGTTTTTAGGTTCGGTGAGTGTTATGCAGTTGGGTGTGGTGTAGAGGCTTGCGTCAGTGCGGAGATCACTCTTTATGTTGTCAGTTTTTTGGGTAAAGAAAGCGGCGAAGTCTTCACAGGAGGGTGCTTCGCACAAGGTATCGAGAGGTTGGGGTTGTTCCTTGGCTTGTGTTCTGATTAGCTCAAACAGTTTTCTTGGACGGTTTTTTGCTTGGTCGAGCTGGCGGCTGAAGAAGCTTGCTTTTGAGCGCTTAATTTTCGTGAAGTAGGCGTTTCTCTTTTTCTTCAGGGTTTTCAGGTGCAGTGCAGAGGGAGCTGTTCTCCAGGTGCGCTCTGCCATTCGCATGGCTCGTCTATCTTCATTGAGACTCCCGTCGTACCATGGATTGGAGATTTTAGCGGAGACTCTTTTTAGCTGCATGGGAGCAGCCTCATTAATTATTGAGGTCATGGCGTTGAGATAGTGGTCAGTCAAGGATTGGACATCTGTAGCGCCCGTAGGAGGGAGCAGGAGGTCGCGGCTGTTCGGGGGTAGGGAGTATGGGTTTAGTTTTTTCAAGTCTCTTTTCCAGACTTTAGGTCTGGAGGATTGAACCGTGTTGAGTTTGACTTTTTCATTGATGTGGAATGTGACAATATGATGGTCTGACCAGTCACAGGGTTGGATAGACTCAAGTTGAATAGCGTCCTCTTTGGCGATGATAAGGTCGAGGATAGAACCTTTCTCGTGGGTCGGGCTGTTGCATAATTGTGTGAGGTCCAGGGCGTTGAGGAAGCTTTTAAGACTATTTACCACCGTATCATTGTGATCGTTCCAGTGGAGGTTGAAGTCACCAAGGTATATTTGGGTGAGCTGTCGTCCGGCGTTGGTTGAGATCATGTCCATGATTTGTTGGGCGAAGATGAGGTTGTCTCTGGGTGGGTGGTAAATGCCGTGAAGAGAGCATATCGGTTTGCCATTACTGATAATATTGAGGCAGATGTATTCGTAGGAAGTTGGGGAGGGTAGGGAAGGTGCGGAGACTTTCAGAACAGAAAGGCTGTTCCTGTATATGCATGCGATTCCACCACCTATCTTGCCAGACCTGTCAAGCCTAATGATGTGGTAGTTGGGGGGAACCAGAATGTCCATTGTAGGTGTAGTAGATTCGGTTAGCCAGGTTTCAGTCAAAATGATTAGGTCCAGGTCCAATGTTAGGATGAGATCAGTGATGGCGGAGGAGTGCCTAGAAGCCGATCTGCAGTTTAGGAGAGTGCATTTGAGACGGGGTGGGTCAGGGGAGGTAGAGGGTACTAGAGAGAGGGGGACTTTTCTAAGGTTATTCGGGACGGAGGTTCTGTTGTTTAGTGTGGAGGGTCTACGGGGATTTGAGTGTATCGTGGGAAATGGAAACCCCAGTCCAGGTTCCTGCGTTGCCTAGCGACGCAAACACCACTGGTGGGCGGGTCCCAGCCTTCAGGGAAAGCTGGAGTTTAGAGAGCAGAACCGACGGAGATTTCGCTCCGTGTCACGCCAGCTGAGGAAGGTTCCCTGCATCGCCCGAAGGGGCCTGTGGTGTTCAAGCCCCGTGGTCGGCACAAAAGGGGCCACAATCAGCTCACTTTTCTTTTCTGTGCGCTGCCCAAATCGAGCCGGGAGCAGGGTACACTCTTGGGTATCGCAGCTGCTTGCTCATAAAAAATGAAAGCATGAAAAAAAAAAACATTTTGCTAAACTACTGTAAAATTTCTGTTACCATTTCTTTGCAGCATCATTTAGTAACGTGTTTATGCATGCTAGTATTTCGCAAAAATATTCATAATAGAAAATCAGTGTAACCAGTTTCAATAAGATTATGGGAAACAAAAACAAACAAGCATTGGCAAAGACAGTAGGTCTGAAATTGGTGGTCAGCTTTTTAGTTTTGTCAAGGTGTGAATTGTTTTGGCATGGTTTTGTAAAACCTTATTGGTGAGGGGGCTGCTGTGTCCTCACCATTATAACAAACAATGGCAAAAGCAAAAAAATATTTGGTGTCAAAAAACACACACTGCCACAGTAGTTACTGGCACTGAACAAAACTACTTTGTGTGCCGATATGCTCCTTGTGAAAGAGCAGAATGATGTCACTCACAGTGAAGCCAGTCAATACAGAGAGAGAGGGAGAGAGAGAGAATTTTAATAAACCCAAAAAGTCATGGTCAACGCTTGACCAAATTAGGGGCCCAATTATTAAATAGTCTCAAAAGTGCACCCATGGTCTATGTCCTTACATACGGTGCAGCTATACGGAGTTTGTGAATTCCCAAGAATTTACAGAAGCAGGACAAGGAATACCACTCCTAGAAAATATTTGTGAACTGCATTTTAGCATGAGCAAATATGCAAGTGTAGATATGCTCATGCGAAAATCTGAGTGTTTGCAAATTCACTTTCCCTCTATCCACTTTTTTCCCCCCAACTCTGGAAGAAGGTTTACGTCTGCCATGGTCAGGAGCATATATCGAACATTTCGCAGTATGGGAAAAGATTAAAGGAGAGTTGTTGAAACATGCAAGTTAGTAGGTTTGCACAGACTCAAACAGGCATTCTAACCGTGGAACTATTGCTTTTCTGATAGATACATCTGCCGTGTGGATTCCTCACCTTGTGAATACCCCCTGCGTCAGCAACATTCGGAAATTCTTTTTTCGTAGCCTCGCGCCGACGTGGACTCCTGACGTCATAGAGACACGACCTCGCTCGCGACTCCGCTGACGTCACCGACGCCTATAATAGGCCCACGCCGGCGTGATGACATCAGTTCCCTTTTTTCCGCGTCGTCGACGCTAACGGTTATCGGGAATCTCTGTAGCCAACGGATACTTTGTTGTCTATATTATTAACATTTTCTGCGTCTCTGTATCCGGTCTCTTCGACAATGTCTTCGAAAAAGACCGGCTTCAAGCCCTGCAGAGAATGCGGCAAAATGATGTCCATTACCGACCCACACAGCGACTGCATCTGGTGCTTGAGCTCGGACCATGATGTGGAGGACTGCTCTTCGTGTAAGAAGATGAACCCGAAGGCCCTGAGGGAGAGAGAGGCGAAGCTCCTGGTGGCTAAGATGAAAGCTGGAAAGGGGAAATCGTCGAAGTCTCGTTCTCGAAGGGCGAGGTCGAAGTCGAAGTCGAGATCGAGGTCTGGATCTCGAGGAAGGTCGTCTTCGAAGTCGGCTTCGGATCATGTTTCAAAAAAGAGGAAACATAAGAAGAGGAGACATGAGTCCCGACGTCGTTCTGGTAAGGAGTCGGGATCGAGGTCGAGGTCACCGAAGGTTCGTTCGAAGGTGGTGACCATTGAGGTTTCGGATCCAGAACCTGAAGGTGAGGCCTCCCCTTCTGAGTCACGGGCGCCGTCTCCGGCTCCGTCTCCGACTACGAATCCGGCTCCGAGTCCATCTCCGGCGCCGTCCCCGGTCCGAGATGAGGAGGAGCCTCGTGAGGATGAGGGTTCCGAGCCCTTAGGTGAGCCGAATCCGAACGCTCCTCGGGACAGGCCTGAAGGTTTTCATCCACCATTTCCTGCCCCAGGCCAGGACCCTTCTGCGTTTCTCAACGCGATGTATGGAGTCTTTTCGAGGTCGTGGTACCCCTCTGGTGCACCTTCGGGTCCCATGGGTCCTTTGGCTTTTAGCTTAGGAGTCCCTCACTCCTACCCTCCGGCTCCGTTTATGCCTTACATGCCGGCTCCGACGCCGCCGTGGCATTTTCCGGCTCCACCGAAGCCGTCGATGCCGGTTCCGGCTTCGCCTGCTCCGGGTCGGCCTAGAACACATCCCTCTGAACCTGCGGATTCGATCCCGACATCGATTCCGAATCCGTCGGAGCCGATGGTGGATCCGAGGGCAAAACGGGTCAAGATGAGATCCAGAAGAGAGGCTCAGCGCCTTCTGGAGGAAAGGAGGTTTTTGGATTCACAATCTGACCTTGAAGAGGGTGAATTGGATGAAGATACTTTTGAGGATTTGGCAGAAGCAGGAAGCCTGGATTTCTCTCCAGAGTGGGAGTTACCATCAGGTTCTAGCACTCCTTCTAAGGACGTTCAACCCTATCATTTGATTATAAGGAAGGCTGCCAGTCTCCTTAAGTTGACTTTGCCTACAGCAGAATTCAAATCTAATATTCTGACTGAAGTACTTCATTCTCCGAGTTCAGTGGTGGAACCTCTTCTTCCTTTCAATGATGCTCTGACAGAGCCCATTCTAGAGGTGTGGAAAAAACCTTTGTCGGCTCCAGCTGTCTCTAAAAGTGTAGCCAGAAGATACAGGGTTGCCCCTGATGATCCTGCCTTTTTAACCTCTCACCCTTCACCGGAGAGTTTGGTCATTCAGGCTGCATGCTCCAAGAAGAACGTTAGTGCTTTCCCTCAGGTTCCTTTTGAGAAGGAGGCAAAGAAGCAGGATCAGGTGGCAAAGAAGTCCTTCTCCTCTGCCAGTATGGCATTGAAGTCATCAAATGCCACTTGCTTGATGGGGAGATATTTACACGCTCTGATGGACTCTTTGCATGTTCTTGTTCCAAAAATTCCTGAAGACAGCAGGAAGGATTTTGAGGAAGTCATCTCTGACGCTCAGGCAGCAGCTCGCCAGGTCATTCAGAGCGGTTTGGATACTGTAGACTCTGTGGCGCGCATTATGGGCACTGCTGTCGCTACTAGGAGGTCTGCCTGGTTGAAATCTTCTGACTTTTCGGCTGATGTTCAGGCGACATTATTAGATCTTCCTTTCGATGGTTCAGGCCTTTTTGGGAAGAAGGCTGATGCGGCCCTTGAGAGGTTTAAAGATTGCAAGGCGACTGCTAAATCCTTGGGTCTTCAAGTGAGAGGTTCTTCAACTGGCAGAAGATTCAGAGGTTTTGGCCGCCCTGCCTTTCGGAATTTCCGGCAAGGCCAGCAGCAGCAGCAGCAACAACAGCAGCAGCAAAACTCCTTGTACAGGTCTTACAGGGGAAAGCAAAGAGTGCGTCCTCGTGGACGTCAGGTCTCTTCCTCCTCCACTTCCTCCAACCCTCCTGCCCCTGAGAAGCAGCCCTAGATCCGACATTCAGGATCATGTGGGTCCGGTTGGGGGCCGGCTTACCCATTTTCTACAGGATTGGGAATCTGTTACGTCAGATCTTTGGGTTCTCAATCTTGTAGAAAATGGGTATGCCCTTCCCTTTCGGGAATTCCCTCCCAATTTCCCTCCTTGCCAAGGGTATTGCTCCGAGGAGCATCTGTCTCTTCTGCAAGAGGAAGTTTTGACTCTGATAAGAAAAGGTGCGATAGAGGTGGTCCCAGAGCAGGAAAGGGGTCAGGGATGCTACTCCCGGTATTTCCTGATTCCGAAGAAGGATGGCAGGCTTCGTCCAATCCTGGATCTCAGGATCTTGAATCTCTATCTGAAACAGGAGAAATTCAAGATGCTCACCCTTGCTCAGGTTCTTCAAGCGCTGCAAGAAGAAGACTGGATGGTGTCACTCGACTTGCAGGATGCTTACTTTCACATCCCAATCCTGAAGTCGCACAGGAGGTATCTCCGTTTTACGGTGGGATCGCAGCACTACCAGTTTGCGGTCCTTCCGTTTGGACTTACTACTGCGCCTCGAGTCTTCACCAAGGTGATGGCAGTGGTGGCTGCACATCTCAGAAGGTCAGGGATTCCTGTATTCCCTTATTTAGACGACTGGCTGATCAAAGCGGAGTCGTCAGAGAGAGTGCTCCATCATTTGCGGGAGACAACCCAGTTGTTGTACAGGTTGGGTTTTTCAATAAATGTACCCAAGTCTCACCTGGTGCCCTCCCAGCGCAACCTGTTCATAGGTGCGGTACTGGACACAACCGTATGTCGTGCATTCCCTCCCCCTCAAAGGATTCGCGACATACGGGAGATGATTCCTTTGTTTTACAATGGAGCGGTCGTTCCAGTCCTGAAGGTCCTTCGCCTGCTCGGTCTGATGGCTTCATGCATTCTGTTGGTCAACCATGCACGCTGGCACATGAGGGCTCTCCAGTGGTGCCTCCGCAAGCAGTGGTATCAGCACAGCGGAGATCTCAGGGAGTCAGTGAGGATCTCCAGAGAAGCTGCAGCGGATCTGTCTTGGTGGGGCGTGGAAGGCAATCTGTCCCAAGGAAAGCCTTTTCAACTTCCCCCATCGGTGGCCACGGTGATAACGGATGCATCCACTCTCGGGTGGGGTGCTCATCTGGGGGATCTGGAGGTCAAGGGCCTTTGGTCTCCAGAGGAAAGGTTGCTTCACATCAACCTTCTAGAATTGCGGGCGATACGTTTGGCGCCCAAGGCCTTCCTCCCTTCCCTTCGCGGTCAGTCTGTTCAAGTCCTGACGGACAACACGACCGCGATGTGGTACATCAACAAGCAGGGAGGGGTAGGGTCGCAGTGTCTTTGCAGAGAGGCTCTGCGTCTCTGGTCCTGGGTTCAGGACCATCAGATTTGTCTGATGGCAAATCATCTGGCCGGGGTTCTGAACGTTCGTGCGGACAGTCTCAGTCGGCAGTTCTCTGCCGACCACGAGTGGAGGCTTCACCCGGAGGTGGTTCACAACATCTTTCGGATGTGGGGGACTCCTCGGGTGGACCTGTTCGCCACTCACGAGAATGCGCACTGCCTGTCGTTCTGCAGTCTCCAGTATCCGATGCAAGGAGCCTTGGGGGACGCGTTTCAGTTGAGTTGGAGAGGTCAACTCCTTTACGCGTTTCCCCCCATACCCTTGATTCCTCGGGTTCTGAGGAAGATTCGCCAAGACCGGGCCCAAGTCATATTGGTCGCCCCGGATTGGCCAAGAAGGGTGTGGTATACAGATCTACTCCACCTCTCCTCTCACCCGCCGCTCCGTCTCCCTCTCAGGGCAGACCTCCTCTCTCTGATGGAGGGGCAGGTTCTACACCCCCACCTCCAGACATTGCACCTTCATGCCTGGAGATTGAACGGGGCAACCTGAATTCCTTTTCCCTCCCGCCTGACGTTGTGGATGTCATCTTGTCAGCCAGGCGTGACTCCACTAAGTCCATCTATTCTTATAGATGGTCGAAATTTGTCACGTGGTGTGGGGAAAGGTCTGTTGATCCTTTGAAGGCCCATTTGTCTAATGTTCTCCAATTTGCTCTTTCTTTGGCGCGGCAGGGTCTGGCGGTTGCCACGGTAAAGGGTTACCTGTCGGCGCTGTCGGCTTTTCTCTGCTTGCCTGACCAGCCTTCTCTTTTTAAGTCTCCTGTGGTCTTAAGGTTTTTGAAGGGTCTTACTAATATGTTCCCTCCTTCACCTTTCATTGTGCCTCAGTGGGATTTGAATCTTGTATTGACCTTTTTGATGGGTGCTCCCTTTGAGCCTCTCCACAAATGTCCCATGAGGCTTCTTACCCTTAAGACAGTCTTCCTGGTTGCAATAACCTCGGCAAGGAGGGTTAGTGAGCTTCAAGCTCTTAGTTCCAAGCCCCCATTCCTGACCATTCATGCTGATAGAATGGTTCTTAGGACCAGGGCTGCTTTTCTGCCTAAGGTGGTAACTCCCTTCCATCTAGGACAGTCCATTACCCTTCCTACCTTCTATCCTCCCCCTCACCCTTCCAAGGAGGAGGAGAGACTGCACCGTCTGGACCCTAAGAGGGCGGTGTCCTTTTACTTGGACAGATCCAAGGACTTTCGTTTGGAAGACCAGCTCTTCGTTGGATTTGCTGGCTGCAAGAAAGGAAGAGCGGTCCATAAAAGAACTTTATCGAGATGGATCGTCCTCTGCATAAAGATCTGCTACTCTTTGGCCGGTAAGGAACCACCAGAGGGTATAAGGGCTCATTCAACTAGAGCTAAGTCTTCAACCTCAGCATTGGCTAGAGGTGTGCCTGTTGAGGATATTTGTAGGGCGGCAACTTGGTCTTCCCTCCACACTTTCGCGAAGCATTTCTGCTTGGATTCCGAAGTGAGGAGGGACGGCCACTTTGCTCGCTCTGTCCTTCAGGATTTCCTGGTTTAGAAGAGTGGACCCCCTCCTCCGGGAGTGGGGACTGCTGTGGGACTCTATTCACAAGGTGAGGAATCCACACGGCAGATGTATCTATCAGAAGAACAAGTTACTTACCTTCGGTAACGCTTTTTCTGGTAGATACTATATCTGCCTGTGGATTCCTCACTGACCCACCCGCCTCCCCGTTGTCCACTCTTCTATGCCAGAGTTACTGTAATGTAATATATATATATTTTGTTGTCAAGGAAATGTTTCAGTTGCTTTCCTGCTTTTGCTTAACACTGTGTGTTTTGCTTTGAGTACTGTGTACTGTGTATACTTGTATATTTCTACTGTCATTGGTCCGTCCGTGTGCCTCGATGGCACGGAAAAAAGGGCGGAACTGATGTCATCACGCCGGCGTGGGCCTATTATAGGCGTCGGTGACGTCAGCGGAGTCGCGAGCGAGGTCGTGTCTCTATGACGTCAGGAGTCCACGTCGGCGCGAGGCTACGAAAAAAGAATTTCCGAATGTTGCTGACGCAGGGGGTATTCACAAGGTGGGGAATCCACAGGCAGATATAGTATCTACCAGAAAAAGCGTTACCGAAGGTAAGTAACTTGTTCACCACTACCTTCAGCTCCAGTATGTAGATCTGAGGAAACGTGGCAACATAAGGGGATTGCAAGTATTAAAGCACTACTATGGTATGTGCCCTGGTATAATCAGAGAGGCTATATAATGAGATTGCTGCTATAATTTGTCGCCACACTACATGGCACCAAAGGGACAAGTGGATTTTGTTACAGGACGTAGATTTATGAAGCAACCAAGTAGATATTTTATTAAATTCCACACTTCTGGCCTGGTTAGACGCAGTGAAACAGATAAAATGGCATGGGCGTATTACTAAAACAACCGCCTTGAGGTGTTGTATTTGCCTCCTGGAGGTTGCGGCTTTATCAAGATTTGAGGGCTGGGACAACTATGGTATTTTTGCCCTTGGAAATGTCCTCTCCCACACCACCCAGAAATTCTTTGCCAATCTTAAAGAAGGTTTTGGCATGGCACGGACACATTTTTACAAATTGTCATAGTTCAGACATGCATTACTTCCCTAAATCCAATCTCGAGAAGAAGTCTCTGAATTCCACCTCCCTAGAAGCAAAAATCACAATGTCTGATTTAGTAGACAAACATAAAATCTCTATTATCTACAAATCATTAGTCATTAATGCACCTGATACTTTTGGCAGACTCTTCGAATTTTGGGAAGCAGATGTGGGCCCCTTTAAGGAGGGAGGTGAGGAAAAGAGGGAGTGGCAGAACCTAGAAACATTGTAATCACAGCCAGATTTCATTTGATACATTTTAAGTATTTACATAGGGTGAATTATACACAAGAGAGGCTTTGGACGAATCAGGAGTATTCTCCTCAATGCATTAGATGCCACATGGAGGTTGTCATTTCACACAGTCTGGCACTGTAGAGTTATTGAAAGATCTTGGGATGCTGTGTAATTAATCTGTAGTGAAGTGTTGGGCTCTCATGTTTCGCTTGACCATGCATTGCCATCCACAACATAATAGACTATCTCTGCCTACTGAGAAATCAGAAGCTATTCCTAGAGATTGATCCAATCATCGCCAATTAGGATAAAGCACAATGCTGGTATTTGTCCAATGTCCTAACACTCGTAAAACGGAAACAGGGCCTAGACAAATTTAGACTACTGGAGAAACCAATTTATGAAGCTAGAGGTTGTCCTTAAAGCATGCAGGTGTGTAGGATTTTGAAGTCCAATACTGGGGCACTATTGAGTAATATCCCCTTTTCTGGTTATATGTTTCTTAGGACTGACATACCAATGACTGCAGTAATGGTTGTACAATCATTAGTTAGTTGGTGCTGGGATGAAGTGACCTTTCCTTGTTGATGTTTAAGTCTTGAATAGAACGATGCGTCTCATTTTCCTTTGTATTTTAATTTGTGAAACAGAATAGGATACTATTTTTTGTAATGTACACAGCCTTTTGTTTGTGCTTCCATAGCTACTTAAAAATACATTTATTAAAAAGGTTTTGGAAGTGATAGGAAAAATGGGTTGAATTCAGAATTTACTAAATTGTAAAATAGCTGTGAAATCAGTTGCATTCTAAGGCAATGAGCTCAGAGAGAAAGGACTCCTACCATAAAAAGACATAATTGAGACAATTAGGAAAGCAAGCTTCTCTCCCCTCAAAATAAAAATATATATATAAAATAATGAAACGTGATCCTTTTTTAGGTCTACTTGAATTCTAGTCTAAATTTGTGCAGAACTGTGAAACCAAAAACACAGAGCCTGGGGCCATTACTTAAACATGACGTGGATTGTTCTTGGAATGGAGCCGGGCTTGGAGAAAGGAAGATGGCGGATTGAAGCCGCTGCAGTGAAGCTCGCACACAGAGTTGCTCCTGCACCGAAGCTATGCATGGAAAGGATTTTTGAACAGCGGGTAAATACGGAAGAACTAACGCAAAGATAGAGGAGACCAAGGAGTGCTGGATTAAAAAAGGAGAAGAGAATTTGAAAAGGAAAGGAAATACCGGGAGCCTACGTGTATGATTTAGACAATTACCCAGACGCCGCGGCGGGTTTGGCTTTCTGCACGACGAGGCTAGACAGACTCTCGACGCTCATGGCTTCACCGGTTTTTCTGGGGCCGTTTGTTCACTGACACACCTGACTTGGTACAGCTGCATGCGATGGGCTCGTCGAAAGTGAATACTCAGAGAGGCGTACGCACTGGTTCGCGCTCCGCAGTAATGACTGCAGAACAGGTGATATATCCAGAGCCGAGGAAGATGCACACTCTTCACTGATAAAGGTAATCTGACTTGGCCTACTTCTAGAGTTGGCCGACCGATAATGAAAATACAGCAGTCAGCTAAAGCCTCCGAAGTTATTAATCTGGGGGTGCGGGGCTGCTGCTTTTCCTCTGGAGACTGTAATGGTTGATGCACTGATGGAGGCTGTATTGCCAAGTGCTGCGGGTAATGAACTTGTGAACGTCGAAATTAAAACTGCCATGGGAGTACCATTACCACTCTCCTAGTGTGCGGTTGATAACGCTGAGGATATGCAGCCACTAAACACAGTAACCTTGCTTGGGGACATGGCTGCTAGGGGTAACAAACTCACTGGAGGTCTAAAAGCGCAACTTACTAGTCTGTCAATAGAGCAGCTGAATACCAGCCAAACTTTGTATGACCAACAGGAAGAAGTACATCTCCAAGGTGATACTATCACGGCGAGCCTAGTGGGTTTGCGTATGGATACAGATTACGATCCTGAACAAGTTGGCAAGGTTGGAGAAGTAGTTTCTACACTACAGCTAGAATATTCACAGCTAGAACACTCAATCAGTTCCTCTCCTCCTATTAATGCTGACTTATTAGAGAGCACTCCTGGGGATTAGGGGGGCTTACATACTGCTAACAGTAGTTGGGTTGCTATACCTACAAGCAAGGAGGGACCGCATGTTGCACCTGCTGAACTTGCCGACTTAACATCACTGTATAAAAAAGGCGGTGCTAAACTTAAAAAACTCAGAGATTACATAAAAAGGGAGCCGATAAGCAAGGCAATATTAACTCTGGCACACTAGCTTCAGCTAGCAGCCCTCTTCAGAAGTGGGTTACGAAGAAGGGAGAGGTCAAGAATCTGATGTTGCTGCTTTCTGGCTCTGGCTCAGCAATGGGATTTCAATTAAAACAAGGACCTCAAGGGTTAAAGGCTACTGGGCAAGGAAAAGTAACCCCAGAATTGATGGATTCTAATACTAGTGGTAATCTAGCACATGCTATAGACCATTTGCCCATGGCATTTTCAGTCACCTCAATGGTTACAGAGATACACGATTCAACTGGTTTATGTGCAGTACCGAATGAGAGTAATGAGGCTTTGCTTACAGTGATTCTCCAAGCACTGCAAACTCAGAGAGAAGAGGCCCAAGATTACTATGCCCAAGCTAGGGCTGACAGCTCATCAATTAAACAGTCTTTCTCTGAGGTAAAAAGTCAAGTGGCCTCTCTTGCATCGAATATTACAGAGTTACAGCAACGGGTCGCTGATACAGAGGACCATGTGACAAAAGCAGCCAAAATGTCAGAGGCACAAGACACCCAGCTCAGAATTATGCAGGGGAAAATTGAGGATCTGGAAAATTGCCAACGGCGAAATAATCTTCGACTATTTGGGGTTCCAGAAGGAGCGGAGGGTACGGACTCCCGACTTTATATTGTTCAGCTCTTTCAAAAAACCTTCCCAGATTTGGCTGACTGTGATAGCCAAATCCAACAAGCACATAGATTGCCGCTGGTTTACCCAAATCCAACTAGCACATAGATTGCCTCTGGTTTCAAACAAACCTGTAGGACGCTTTCCCAGGCCTTTCCTCATTCATTTTGGTAATTTTTTACTACGGTAAGCGGTCTCAATCAAAGCTCGACCTACTTCTTCTATTCTGTTGGATTCCTTCTAGGTGTTTGTTAGATCGCATTTCTGCAAAACCACAAAGGACAGGTGATGGAAACTACGCCAGTTTATTGACCTTTTAAAAAACTGAGGGGGCACAAGTTTTCCTGTATGAACCGGGACGCTAAAAGATTATTAGAGATGGCCAAACGCAACTGGTGTACACGGAACAGGAGGCTCAGGAAGTTCTGAATAGATGGCAGCAGGGGACTTCCAAATAACTAGAGTTGATAACTTCTCTTTTTTTCCGTCTGTGCGTAGACTTGTTTCCTGTGATGGTGGTCTCCTTTCTTTTTTTGCTCTGTAGTGATCTTCTAATTGCTGTATACTTTCTTTTTTTCCTTCTTCTTTTAACTAGGTTCGATGAAAGGCTGGGTTGCACTCTGTGTGCAACCTTCCTCCAAGGCTGTCTATTTCGACAGCAATGAGGGGCTTGATTCCTTTCTGTAGTCACAGGGATGAGTGTTGGGAGGGGGGTGGAGGGATAGGGTGGTGGGGGGGTGCTGGTGCAGGGTAAAAGCAAGGGGGGCATTGAATTGATATTTCTAGATTTTGAGGGAGAGGTGCTAATTGGTGCTATTGTAGGAGGATGTATGGATTATGAGGTATTCTTAGCTAGGACATGAGGATAATCAAATGTTTATGTTGGAATGTCTCTGGGTTAAATGCCGGATGTAAACGTCAACTTGTGCGTGAGGAGTAAAAAGTGTATCGACCTCATTTGACATTTCTAATGAACCTCATTTAGCATACAAAGACCGGGCATTGCTTAAACAGCTTGGATATAATATAGTTGTGTGTTCATCTCAGGGGGCATCTATTAGGGGTGTTGCTATTCTAGCCAGTAGGACACTTCTATATAAAACTTACCAAGTCTTAGCAGACCCTCTGGGAGATGGGCTTTTGCTCAACTTGAGAGTTCTAGAATCAAATATGTTCTAGTCGCTGTCTATGGGCCTAATGTGGATAACCCAGAGATGTTTAATTCACTTATGTTAACTTTATTGAAATTGCAAGGGGTTGGGACGATGCCCTAGTAGCTGGTAGAGTGTAAATTTATACTATCAGGTAATCACCCCTAATAGTGCACCCTAGTATACCCTACGTCGTCCTTAAGCCTTGTTGTACAATTGAAATTGCAAGGGGTTTTGATAGTCATGGGTGATTTTATTTGCATTATGAACCAAACTATTGACTCTACTACCCGGCGGTCAACTCTAAGAATGCCGAAAGTACGGCCATCAATTTTGGAGTTAGCACGTTTACATAATGTCCAGGACACATGGAGGGTTTTACATCCAAATCTCCTGGGGTTTACATATTATTCACACCCACACAGACAGTACGCAAGGATAGATATGGCCTGGGTTAATGATACTGCATTGCGTACAGCTAAGATGGAGTTATGTCCTAAAATCAAGTCAGATCACAACCCGATCTTGCTATCTATTCAACTGCTACAAATTACTAATTTAAGGTGTTCTTTTTCTTTTCCACACCACTTGCTGGCGGATGACGATTACATTTTGCATATGGGGAAATTGCTGGCGGAATTTATACATTTTAATATTAATACCACTTAATCCTGCACGGTTTGGAATTCTATGAAGGCATTCATAAGGGGTATTACACACCAATTCATATTAGTAAAAAAACAAAACCAGAGAGGCTTCTATCAAAGCGGCTTGCATAGCGCTAACTAATTTAGGGCAATCCCATGCAATGGCTATCAGGCAACAGGACAGTGATCAGTCTCAGGCTTATATTAAGCTGATAAAGACAAGAGAGTCAGCAGCAGGGATATTTAAGGAAAGAGTGGCTGTTGCTTATAATAAATATTGATCTACTCAATATGAATACAGCGAACAGGTGGGCAGGATATTAGCTTATAAATTAGCTGACAATAAGACTAAAAGTCTAATTACTACAATTAAAGGAACGGATAATGTTATTCATACAGAAACTAATACGATACTTGCACAATTCGTATCCTTTTATAAAGATCTCTATTCTCCATCAGATCCAATAATAAGAAGAGGAGGTTTCTAGTTATTTAGCTAGAGCTTAACTTCCTTCATTATTAGACGAGGATGCTGCCCAACTCTGTTCAAAGATATCTCCAGAAGACATTCTGACAGATTTGTCTGCATTTCCCACTGGCAAAGCCTCAGCCGAAGATCATATACCGGTTGAATTCTATAAAATATTTAGGAATATAATAACTCAACTTTTCACTACGGTTATTGTAGAGTTAGGTGATTCGGGCATTGTACGATCAGCTTGGGATAATAACAATATAGTCTTTTTTTTAAGAAGGAAAAAACCACCTGAAGACTGTGGATCCTATCGCCCGATATTACTCATCAATGCAGACACTTAAATAAACGCTAAAATGTTGGCTAATCGCCTTGCTCCCTTGATGTCTAAACTGGTTTCTAGCCAACAGCACAGCTCTATAGAGGGTCTAGATACTTCTGCACATACCAATACTGCCATGATGGCATTCGATCTAGCTAAACAATCTGGCACTAAATATTGCGAAAAAAAGAAAAATAGGATTGTTCCTGGAACAGTGATGTACAATCATATTTTGAGGACATTGAAAATGGCATTTGCTTGTGGGCAACCTGT
The DNA here is from genome assembly GCF_964261635.1 of Lissotriton helveticus. NCBI lineage: Eukaryota > Metazoa > Chordata > Amphibia > Caudata > Salamandridae > Lissotriton > Lissotriton helveticus. The sequence continues at coordinate 2,045,249,506 of NC_136063.1, read as the reverse complement.
TTGAGAGTGGACCCTTAAATCCAGCTCCACCTAGTCAGTTAGGCACGACGCAACACATATGGATCACTTTATTTTCCACTGTTTACATTGTGCACTACCGGATGCCATGCTTGCCTATCCTGCGGAACCTAAGGATGTTCTCTCACTTATTTCAACTACCGATAATTACTGGCTGGTGTCTAGGCTCTATCATGCCTCTTTGCAACTGTATAACATTAATAATAAGGGGCGACCCGGTGTCCCACAGAACCTGGGTATTAATATTAGAAAAAAAATGTGTTTCTGTCGGGGTGTGTACAATTACTTAGAGTATTGTTTAAATACTAAGGTAAATTACTTTTTATAAAACATAAATCAATAATTCCCATAAGAAATTAACCGAGAAAAAACACACACACACACACACACAACAGAATATAATGATCAATAATATATTCTAAATGAGTATTAAATACTAGAGGCTGTCACAGTTACACATTCAATTGCGTCATAAAACAATAAGTGACTGTCGTGAACAAAGTGACATATAGTGATTAAGTTATATAAACAGTACACTATATACAAAACAAATAGATGTGGAATAAATGAGGAGGAGGGGGAAGTTTGGCGATGGTTTTGTCCTGTCTTTTTTTTGCACATGGGCCATAAGATCCAAAAATAAATTAAATCGTGATCATGAGGGCATGACGTTTCGACCACGAAATTAGCGCAATTTTAGACTGCGTCAGGGGGGTTCTTCTTCAGGATAATGAAAGGATGAGTGGACAGCCGCCAACGGGGCAGACGTCTCAAGTGAATGTCATCAGAAAGTATTATTTATGTAACGATGCACGTTTTCGCAAAGGAAGTCTCCACCAGCCGGTTGGAGTCGTAATACAATCTTTTACGGACCCCCACCAGCCGGTTGGAGTCTTGTGGCGAAGCCTACCAATTCAGGCTTGCTTAGCGAAATTAAGTCGCGTCCGTATGGCAGCAGTTCTGATCAGCTCTCTACGAGACTCCAACCGACTGTCCACCCATCCATCCATTGTCCTGAAGTAGACCTGCCCTGACGCACTCCAAAATTGCGATAATTTTGTGTTCGAAACGTCAACGACATGCCATATATGTCCACACAGCCCTCATGATCATGATTTAATTTATTTTTGGATCTTGTGGCCCATGTGCAAAAAAAGACAGGACAAAACCTTCGCCAAATTTCCCCCTCATTTATTCCACATCTATTTGTTTTGTATATAGTGCACAGTTTAGATCACCTAATCACTATATGTGACTTTGTTCACCACAGTCACTCATTGTTTTATGACACAATTGAATGTGTAACTGTGACAGCCTCTAGTATTTAATACTCATTGAGAATATATTATTGATCATTATATTATGTTGTGTGTGTGTGTGTTTTCTCGGTCTGTGAATTAATTTCTTTTGGGAATCATTGATTTATGTTTAATAAAAAGTAATTTACCTTAGTATTTAAATAATACTCCAAGTAATTGTATACACCCCGACAGAACCAATTGTTTTTTCTAATCTTTGCAACTGTAGCCTTTTGGCGTGGTGAAGTAGAGGGCTCCTTGGGAGCGTGATTTAGGATACTCCATTCCTGACAACCTGGCATTATTGCTGTACACAAACTAAACTGGTCTCAAATATCCATTGTCACAAATGACTCCATTAAAAATCCTTTAATCTGTCATACACGACCCGCAAATCCTAGACCGTTTGCACTCCACTACGTCACACCACTGCCCTAAGTGTAATGCAAAGCAGGCCAATTTTGCGTATTTATCCTTGAATTGAGTAGTGGTCCAACTCTATTGAGAGGAGGTTTACTCCATGTTATCCCTCATGGTAGATTGATCATTGAACCACACCAACTTATGGCCCTATTGGGTTATCTTAAACTTATACCCCTGGCAGTACTGCTCTTCAGTGCCATTGCGTTACTTCTGGCTAAAAGACAGGTGTCATTACGTTGGGGTAGTACCACCCACCCCACTATTCCTGCTTGGCTGAATGATCCGTCATACTGCGACACCACTAGCAATCTCTACGTATCTAGACAGCCCATCTCTTCCAACCAAAGGACATATGCCATCCACTCAGAGATTCTCTCCTAAATATAGACCAAGAAGAAGACCAAGGGGTAGAGGCTGGAGCCTTGCCTCCCAAAACTGGGGCTCTGCTATGTTGTATTGTCTTTTATTGTACCTTGTTTACTTTCCCGTGCATTTGCCTCCCTGTCATCTCTTTCCCTCCTTTTTTCTTTCTTCCCCCCTCACTTTGTTTCGCTCCCTTTTATTTGAGTGTCAGGTACTATGTCTTATTGCAATGTGCCGCACTTGTGTTTTTATTTTATTTTTTAAATCAATAAAGATTTTTTTTTTTTTTAAAGGCATTAGCAATGCTCTTACTTTACAAGGATTTACACCTTCAACTAATAGCCTTATTATTATTGATGCGAGCGTGAAGGGTTTGGGAGCAGTATTAATGCAAATGAGTGACAATGGAGAAGAAACTGCAGTTTATTTTGCTTCGCATGCTTTGACTCCAGACAAAGAGAAAATGTTCAGTTGTAAAAAGGGAAATGTTGGCGCCTGTGTATTATAAAAAGAAGTATAGAACAGTGTTTCGCAAACAGTGGGTCGCAAGCCGATTTTCGGTGGGACAGGAATGCCCGAGCAATAAATAAAGATGTTGTTAAATGATGTGCTTATCTTGTCAAATTTGCGGTGCTTCAACAACAGAGGCCGAACGTCATGCAATGTTTTCTGACAAGTTCCTGCTTATTCTTTTAACATAAGATTGGTGTTTATTTTTCTTTCCGACAGCAAATTGAGAAGAGCTTTTAAAGTGAATTGTATGACAATCTTAGGATGTCTCTGTTGTTTGCAACAAATTGCAATGCCTGGAAATTAACTGTATGCATAAGTACATTTTTTTTGTTTATTCTTAGGTGTGCTAGAAACAGAGAGTTTAATAGACTCAAAATACAAAGCCATTTTAGTTGGAGATGCACAAATAATAAATATTCATAGAACCCCCCAGTGCCACACATTATTATTTGAGTGTTGTATACTATATGCTTTTAGCAGTAAAGCTGAATGTATGTGCAAAGTTAGTGGCCATTTCAATGGAAAATGTGCAGTCTGTAAATGACAATGCACTACCACATGATGCTTTAGTTATTTTTAGGATGGGCTTCTGGGCAGTTTTCTACTGGCACCAGTGGTATTTTAACGCCCGGCCAGTACAAAAATAGGAAAAATCACCTAAAAGTCAGTATTTTTAGTCCTTATATTTACATACTTCAAAATACAAATACAAACAGAAAACACTTAAATGTGTTCTACAGCTGGTAAACAATCGCTGACTAATAATTCAAATAAACATGTGCCGGCCTTTGCAGACTCTTAAAGCTACAAATGGGCGGAATTTTACTCTTGGAAAGGTGGCAACTCTTGTTACATCCAAAAATTAAATGTCCTTATGTCCATTATAGAGAGGTGGGTTGTGAAAGTTTGTCGTTCTAAAAAGTAGGTTGTGGTTCTAAGAAGTTTGGGAACCACTGACAGTATTGTGCGGTGTTCAAATTCTACTTTTGTCATGTATCATAAACTTTTACCCAAACTACTGACCATTAATGGAGTATTAAAAAGGTATGTATGTGCTGCAGTTATTCTACATGACGCTTGGAAGATTAAGAACAAAGTATGCCTCTTCCTAAATACCTTTCACCAATGGTTATGTCCATTATCTGATTCCCTTGTGCCTCCTGTAGCGTCCTCCCCACGTTGGGTACCCACAAAGGGCTAATGTCACATACAGAGCTTGGTAATACACATCCTCATTCATCTGCATGTACCTGCAAACTCAACTTTCTAAACCAGCCTTCAATGCATTCCGCTCTAACACTTACCTCACAGTTCTACAGAGTCCATCTGGAGCCAAAAGGACTCCATCATTTCTATTTTGCAAGACACTACAAGTCCAACAGTCTGCAGCCCTGTAAATGTTATGTGTACATGGTACACATCTTGTTTTGGGGGTCTTTGTTCTCGTTCACCATCTTACAGATTCTTGCCACAGGTCAGCACCCTTTTTCACCAGATTGACCATTCGCACCTTTCTTGACCACCTCCAGAATGTTCTGACTTACTTTCTCAAACTTTTTTTAAAAAATGTTTTTGCCTCCACGGAAGTTCTCTACACCATGACTGGACTATGACTCTGTAAATATGTAATATATAATTGTCCAAGCCTAATCGCTGTTAAAGTGTAATCCTGAGTGAATTTACTATTTGTGTATATATATATATATATATATATATATATATATATATATATTTTATTTTATATATTTTTTTTTTTAAGCTTGTCGTTATAGTCAGAATTGTAAAACGGTGAGATTGAATAGAGATTTACCTGCCTTTAAAATAATGAAACATTTATCCTGTGACACAGAGTTTGCAGTTTATGCCTTGAGGTGCCCATGTGATTTATTTTATATAGGCAGCACCATTAAAAAAGCAAAATTACGCATCTTGGAACATCTGCGTGCTATTGCCAAACATGATAAGCAATACCCGGTTGCTCGACACTTTTTTGAAAAACACAACCAAAACCAAAGCTTGCTCAAATTCTGTGTGCTTGACACAATACCCTTGAGAGAGAGAGGAGGGAACCGCACACTAGAATTAAGAAAGTTTGAGCCTAAGGTGATCATAAAATACAACACCGTGATCCCGTATGGTTTGAATTTTGATGATGAAATTTCTATACACCTGAGATGAAGTATTTTTCTGTATCCTCACCCCTTTTTCTTACTGTATATCTTTTTAGATTTTTAAAGTTTTAGTTTTGTGTTTCTTTTGGACACTACAGGGTTCAAACAGTTTTTAAAGATAGTTCTTCGTTTGTTCCATTGCAGACAAAAGACGAAACTTCCAAAGATGATTGCCAAGAAAATGGGAGTATATGCTCACTAGAGCAAGATCACAGAAAGACTATATTTTTGTGCCCAAAGGATATAATTATGAAATGTGTTACCAAGGTGTTATTATTTATTATGTCTTTAATTAGATATCAATAGATGGAATAAGATCAGCCCACTTGGGCATGATGACTGTGAATTGTTGTGGACACTAATGGTTTTCAATTTATTATGGGCAACTCAGAAATTTATTATGTTTAATCTCTAAGACTGTTATAATTTTGAAAGTTTGTCGAATTGCATGGAAGTAAAAAAAAACGAAAGTATTTTTACCATGTTTATGAAATTGACGTAATTTGAACCCTGCACCTTTAAATATGTGAGTTGCACTTTAACTAATCACCCTTGATAAAGCAGTGAGGTTAACTGCGAAACGCGTCGGGTTTGCCCGAAAGCCTAAATAAATACCGTTGAAAAAATGTGGCCGCGGCACCAGTGAATTATTTCTTCAATAACTGGGTTATGTTGGAAGATTTGGGGAGTGGCATCCCTGCCGTGTTTGCCCGCCGTGAATGTGGCTTGGTTTTGCCAAAACTACGTCGTGATATAATTATATATATATATATATATATATATATATATATATATATATATATATATATATATTACCTACTGGCGGTCGCCAGTAGGTATATATAGTTAGGATTTTTTCTCTATGGGATTTTTGAAAATTCTATGTCTAATAACTTTGGCGTTTGTGGACGGAATTGGCTGAAATTTTCAGGAAAATGGAACCTTTGTTTCTGAGCAGCCCCTGGAAATTTGGGGGGGTTCGTCAAGGGGGGGCCGAGAAAAAAGGGGGGTCCCAAAACGTGTTTTTAACATTGAGTTTTCCATAGGGCGGTTGGCCTCACTTTTAGCCCGAACGGCTGAATGGATTTGCACGAAACTTGGCAAAATTGTAGGGACTGGTAGCCCGATGTGCCTTTGCTAGGTCTCAATATATGTGCTCCGGTGGATTTTGAGAAATTAACGTTCAAAAAAAGATATATATCTGTAACAGCGCTCCGCTTCGCGTACTTTTCGCGTTACGGAGCTTTGCGAAGCTGATTGGTTCTCCGGCGTCTGTAAACATTCCAAACAGTCCGTAGCGGCCACCATCTTGTCTCTCGGTAGGATCGAGAGACAAGAGGAGGCCAAAGCGAAGGGGCAAATGACCATAAGGGGGCATAGTAGATCCTCCCTGACCTCTTAGGTTTGATGTACCATTTTGCCAAGTTTGGTGTAATTCCGTTCAGCCATTCAGGCTGTAGACATATCTCAATGTCCTATGGAAAATTGCATGGGGAAAACACATTTGAAAGTGTTGAAATTTAGAACCAATTAAAATGTTACTTTGGTTTTGTATTTGTGTGTGATGAAAGTTAATTGGTTATGTATATATCTAAAATGAGAGGAAACCACAGCCATTTTGTGATACTACTGTCTGAGGTACATTTGTGAGGAATTTTTGGTGGTCAATTTCTGGTGTTTGATTTACACAGTACTAACACTTCTCCTACTTTTAAAAAGGTGAGTTGTTAATTTGTAAGGGGAACTATGTTGTACACTTGAAGATAATTTGAAAAATGTTTTCTGTTATTTATTTACAGTCCTTCTGTTATACTAAATACTTGATAAAGTTAGTTTTATATTATGTATTACTAAAAACGATAAATGAAAGTGATTATTTTTTTCTGCAATTTACAGCAAGCAATTTCAAAATAAAATGGCTCACAATGAAGAGACCGTGGCAATTTCTTTTGAATTATCCACTACATTTATTGAAATTGACAGCACCAATAATGAAATATTCTCACAAGGAGGATATGACTTGAATGATTTCTTTTGATCAATCTCTTGATGGCGAATTTATCGAATGTTTGGAGACCATAGAGTTACAAGAATCATCATTGCAGACTTTTCATGAGGAGATTCCACATGAGATGATTGAAGAGGAAATTCCTGATGAGGACATGTTACTAGTTCTTTCAAATTTTGAAAATTCAGAAGAATAAATTTATATTTAGAAATCAAAAATTGTTTGAGACATTATTCATTTTTATTTTTAATTTATGAGGTTGTAGCGAAGTGATTGTAGTATAAAATGAGACTTATAGTATAGAGTGCAACATTTTTATGTTACATGGTAAGTTTACTCATATTTACTTCCCTTCTCCCACTATATTATCTCCAATGTGTATTTGACATCTCTTCTTCATCTCCGGCCTCCTTTCTCTCACTGTCTGTCTCTGATGCATCTTATCGCTGCCATTTTGTGTAATTACAGAAGAGAGTAAAATAAAATAGTTCGGAACGTGAAAAGGGGGCAAAGTAGAGTACCCCTCACCCCCTAGGCCTTCTCAGGCGGTCCCAAAAGGATCAGTTTCTGCTTTCCTGAGAGATTATGGTATGAGTTCCATATACCACAATAACTTGCATTACAACATGCAAGATATCTATCTCCTATTACCAACTTTTGGAGATATTCGCGCTAAGCGCGAATATCTCCAAAAACTAACACCTGCCCTGAGCAGTTCTTAGCCATGTTATCCAATGGGAGGTGGATAACATGGCTAAGAGCATTAGCTCGGTAATGCATGAATATCGCTGACTTTTTAGCGATATTCATGCATTGCGGCCGTTTTTTATCGCATTTGCGATAAACCTTGATAATAGCAAGGTTTATCTTCGATAATTTCTGACGATGCTTAGCGGTAAAAAATTCGTTGCTAAGCATCGTTAGCGATAAATATCGCTTAACTTTGGTAATATGCACCAACGTCTGTTAACGTTCGATTCGAAGGAAATGAGGAAGTGTTGAAAAACATTGTCTGCGCCATCTTGCCTTTTTTGAAATGCCACACTTTTGTCGTGCACGGCAGCCATTTTAGATGCCTTGACCAGACCCACTCTCTGCACGCTGTCGATTAGTAGCATGGCTCCCCACCCTCGCAAGCATCTTCCCCAGGCACTGGTCACCCCCGCTCTCTGTCTTATGCATGGGCAATAAACCTCCGCCCATCTGCGCTGCTCTTCCCTGAGAATCACACTCTGTGCCCGCCCGACACCTCCCTTTCGCCCTATTCACTACCGCACCCTCTGACACTCCTCTTCCTCTGTGTCCGATTGTCCGGGCTATCAGCTAGCCCTGCAGATGTAGTTTATGGCCCCAGCTGTAAAGAATCACCCCTCTTCAAAGGAGTTATAGTAGATCAAGGCCCACACCCGATGAGATCCGTCACACCACACGTGTTCCTACTATCTGAAAACCATCCTGTATTGTGATTGGGGAGGGGACCGAGCCTGAAGCGGAAGATTCCAGGGATGACTCTTTGTACATCAAAGTTTTTACAATTATGTGTCACATTAAAAATATATAGCAATCCAACAAAGTAGTAGGATTATAAAACTTTAATAACTTATAAATATATACAACAAAACAAAAACAGTAAAAACATTTAAACAACGAAGAGACCGTGGCAATTTCTTTTGAATTATCCACTACATTTATTAAAATTGACAGCACCAATAATGAAATATTCTCACAAGGAGGAGATGACTTGAATGATTTTTTTGATCAATCTCTTGATGGCGAATTTATCGAATGTTTGGAGACCATAGAGTTACAAGAATCATCATTGCAGACTTTTCATGAGGAAATTCCTGATGAGGACATGTTACTAGTTCTTTCAAATTATGAAAATTCAGAAGATGTTGCCTGGGTGCCGAACTGATTTGGGTATCCGGCGTGGGGCGTCCCGGGGGGTGGGTTGTCAGTAGCGGTCTGTTGTGCGAATAGTTCCAAGGCAGCAGAACGCGCTGAAATCTGGATGTCACGAAGGTGATGTCTAGTAAGTTGCCGCCCAGCAAATAACGGCGTGGGGCACCGCGGGGGGGGGGGGGGAGGGGGGGGGAAGTCCAAAGTTCCGTTAAAAGGGCAAAGGAAAGGATCGGTGGTTTGAACCATCTGTCAAAAAGGGGAGGGGGTGCAACAATTTTTCCTACCGGGTCACACTGCTTTCACCGGAACTGAGGTCTGCAGGATTCTAGTCATTCAAACTGAGGCTGGCGCCAGCATGGGAGCGCCGACGTCCCGCGGCTACAGTTTTGTCACTCCACGGGCGATCATGGCAGTCATTCCCCATCGGGGGTGTCTGCGGGGGTCGGGGACTCCCGCGGCTCCTCTAGAATCTTCAAGGTCGTGGAGGACTACGGTGGTGGAGTCAACCAGTGACCGGGCCATTTCTTTATGCTGGGCCCGCTCTTGCCAGGTCGACCGCCATTTTGAGAGTTCGGTAGCTACTGGCGATCGCGGGGTCAAATGAGCGGACGGGCTCCACCCTGCCGGGCGAGACGTTGCAGCATCGCCACAGTGGAAGAACCCTTTTCCGGGCGCCTGGAGCGCTGAGGGTGCAGCTGGGAAGCCTCCACCTGGGGAGGCGGGAGAGGCCTGTTCGCACCGTCTCTCCCTCCCAGTGCACCCCACGGCGTCTCGCTTGACATTTGTTATGGCCGGACCAGGCGATGAGGACGAGAGGGGGGGGGGGGGGGGGTCGGAGGCATGTGCAAGACATCCCCCCCCCCCCCCCGGGTTGTTGCAGCAATTATAGAAGAAAGAAGAAATTTCCCGTCCGTCTTCGGGCCGGGCTTCCGGCGGTTGGCGGCCGGGCGCCCTTTGCTCTGGCCCCATGAACGGGTTCCTTGGCTCATCGGCTGCAGCCGGATCCCGTCGGCCCCAGCCCCCGGCCGTTGGTGGCCGGACCGGGAGAGAGTGTGGGGGGACAACCTGCAACTCTCAAGGGCCACCGCGGCCGGACTGGGAGAGAGAGGGGAGGGTCGAGGACACGGACATTCCCCCCCGTAAAACTCTCCAGTGTTGTCAATCCCCCTGGCCGGGTCCCGCTGGCCTCGGCCTCTCCTCCGGCTACACCCTACGTGATGATCTCCTGGCCGACGGTTGGCAGCAGGACCCGCCTTATATGTGTTGCTTCTTGCTGGGCGTAGCCGAAAACCTGTTGCACTTTGGAAGTTTCTAGAATGGGGCGGATGTCTGCTGACTTGTATCTTTCCCAGTTTGCCGTTATTTGGCCGTGGCAGGCGGTGGGACAGGCACGTTTTGGGGCAGTGAGGGGCGATGTTTTCAGGTTTCTTATTACGGGCTTACTTCTAACGTTTCTTGTTTCTAGGACAATAATAGGTTTTATCATTACGTATTGTTATCGTTTCTTTGTTTGTTATTTAATAAAAAGTTCATCAGTGGCCTACTGATTTTCGTTTTCCTATTCTTTTCTTTCCAGGTTGTTTCATGCTAAAGTTTCTGTTAACAGGATACAGTGATCACTTCGTTATTATTGCATATGTCCTTTTCACTAGGGGTGCTCTCTGGTCGGGCCAGATGACCTATCTCTAGTAAATGGTCCGGGTGAAACAGGTGCATCAATCAGTGGGGAGTAGATAGGCATGACAGATTACAACGGGGGAGAAAGGTCCGCATTACGTACCCTTTCACTACTTGCAAAGATTTTCCTACGTTTATTTGCAAACAGGGAATACCTCCAAAAAGAACCAATTCCCAAACAGTCAATGTTCGGGCAAACAATCAATCAATGAGGAACGAAATAGGCACGACGTGTTAAAGGTTTGCGTTACCTACCCTTCACTATCTGCAAAGGGAGAGAGACGTTTGCAGGCAGAGAAGATCCTTAAGAGAACCAACTTCGAACAATTCAATGCTCGATTGAAACAATCAACAAGGGGTACTGTGAACACAAATGAACGCCGCTTACGTACATACACATTGCTATTTTCAACAGGTTGTTCCTAATGTTTCTATTTTAGCGAGGTCAAAAAGAGATCCCATTAGTGGCCTACTGATTTTGCTCGATTCCTTTTGTTTTTTTACACGATTTTTCGATATCTGCAAAGACTAAACAGAGTATTGCGACTCTGTGCTTGTTTGTAAATAGAGAATGAACCAAAGAGAACAATCAATCAAATGGAGAGAGAAGCAGGCACGACGGATTAGAACGGGGGCAAAGGCCTGGGTTAACTACCCTTCACTATCTGCAAAGAGAGAGTACTCCTAATAGAAATGAGGGGGGGGGGCAGCATTCAAAGCAGATCAGTGTGCATAAACACGAAAATGTTTTTACTTACCACGTACTTGACATTCGACAGCTTATGATATTTGCTATTAAAAAACCATTGAAATTCACTGAAAAAACCATAGGTTATAGACCATATATAGTTAGGAATTAGCATTTACAAAACCTTGAAAATTCACTGAAAAAACCATAGGTTATAGACCATATATAGTTAGGAATTAGCATTTACAAAACCTTGAAAATTCACTGAAAAAACCATAGGTTATAGACCATATATCGTTAGGAATTAGCATTTAAAAAACCTTATTTTACTCACACAAAACCATTGAAATTCCATATATAGTTAGTTGCACTAACTATATATCGCGCACCCGCAATCCACTGCTGATGATGTCACATATTACATCATTCATGACATGGTCAGTGACATCACTGATGACATCACTGATGACATCTCATTTGACATCAATGACCACATCACTGATGATATCATTCATGTGACAATACAATGCATCTCCTCACATTTTAATATAACCTCTGTTTCACCCAGTGTTAAATACAGAGTATAATTTTTGAAACCATTGACACACCAATACTAGTTACTACATACGCACTCACTGATTCCTACGTCTACACACACCTTCACTCATTCACCCATACAATCATTCATACATACAATCACTCATCTTTACAACACTATCATATGCACTCATACACCTATACAGACACTCACAGTCTGCCACTCATCCATGGAGTTACTCACACACCTAGTCAGTCCTGTAAAGAATCAATGACACTTCCATCTTCTTGTCTATACAGTTAAACATAGAGCACCTTACATTTTCAAACATATACTAACACATACTTACCTTCTTATACAATCATTGATACAAGTACACATTGATCTGCACAGAGTCACACACCTCCCAGCCAGCCACACACACACACACTCAGTCTCCCATACAAATACTTGGACAATCAATCAGTAACCCATATAGTTAATCATATAGCTACTGATCAACACATGCAGCAGTTTACAGAACAACAGACATAATGATGCACAAATTAAGACAGTTTAGTCACTAACCCATGCACTCAGTGAGACACATTTAATCACTCACTCATACATTCAGTCATGCACCTACTAAATCCTTTGTCCAGACACTTATACTTCCACTCATTCTTCAATATGTAAGACACATTTTAACTTTACAGAAACATACAGTCACTGGATGTTGTCATCAGTGATGTAATTTGAGATGTCATCAGTGATGTCATCAGTGATGTCACTGACCATGTCATGAATGATGTAATATGTGACATCATCAGCAGTGGATTGCGGGTGCGCGATATATAGTTAGTGCAACTAACTATATATGGAATTTCAATGGTTTGATGTGAGTAAAATAAGGATTATTTAAATGCTAAATCCTAACAATATATGGTCTATAACCTATGGTTTTTTCAGTGAATATATATATATATATATATATATATATATATATATTTTTTTTTTTTTTATTATTCCAAAAGCTCTGATTTTTCAGTGACGCCCTCTACTGCAGGTAATTCATTTAGTTCATGCTTTTGAAGGTCGCTACTCCTCCGTTCTTGCTGCCTTTCGCCGACGCGTTTCAAAGCTGTTCGCTTTTTCTTCTGGGCGTGATGATCAATGCGGAGTCACTTCCCCACGTGTATTCAATCCCTTAAATGCTTTGTAGCAGTATCAGTGCATGTTGGGATTCGTAGTTGCTTAGTAGCCTCTTATTGAAAAACGGGGAAAGTTGAAAACATTATTTGTTACCCACAGTGGGTCCCGCATTTCGTCATCATTGCTGTATAAGGATTAGACAGGGACTTTTAATTCACTGTATTAAAGGCTCTCCAGTGAGCCCCGGATGGAAGTGCTTCCTTTCATTGAAGCTACCTGCTGTGCCATGAACATTGAGAAAGTTCCTGTTCATATGACCCTCTCTCCTTCGGCTTCTTCCTCATGTTATGTTATGTTATGTTATCTACACTTATACCGCGCTCAGCTGCCCCAGCAAAGGGGCGTCCCGGCGCATTGCAAGGTACACAAAACACAACTCATTAAAAATGCCAGAAAAATTGAACCACAGTAAAGCAGAGAGGCATAGTCTAAACAAATAGAATGGTCTTGATGGCGCGTCTGAACAGAAAGAGGTCTTCAAGAACCCGGGTGTGAGGGGGGAGAGAGTTCCACAACTTTGCCGCCAGCACCCGAAAAGAGCGACCACCAACTCTGCTCAACCTAAAACGCGGGACAACTGCCAGATTTTGGCCCAGAGATCTAAGGGTTCGCGAGGGTACATATGGCACCAGGAGATTCTCCAAAATTTGGGGAGATGAACCCTTGAGGATTTTAAAAGCAAGGCAAAGTACCTTGAATTTTATCCTCTGGTTCACAGGAAGCCAGTGGAGAGAGCGCAGCGTGTTTGAAACAGAGCACTGCCTTGGCAGGCCAATCACCACTCTGGCTGCAGCATTTTGAACTCGCTGCAGCCGGATGACTTCCGACTGATTAATCCCCACCAGAAGCGAGCTAGCATAATCTAGCCGGGACAACACTGACGCCTGAACCACTAGCTGCCTGGTGGGCGCATCGAAAAATTTCAGAATAGGTCTTAGACCTCGGATAATGCCGTAGCAGGTAGCCGCCACCTTCTTAGTGTGGCAGATGTAACTAAGGGTCGGGTCCAGCCAAACCCCTAGATTTTTTATCTCCAATGCTGGAGTAGGGGTCACACCCAGTTCAGGAGGCCACCACAAGTCACCCCATAATTCCGCCTGCTTGCCGACCACCATGACCTCGGTCTTTTTGGCGTTTAACTGGAGACAGTTGGAATTCATCCAGTTGGCCACTGCCCGTAGTCCGTCACGGAACCTAGGAGCCTCCATGTCAGAGTCCCCACTCAACGTGACCGCCAGCTGCGTGTCGTCTGCATATGAGACCATCGTCAAGCCCCACTGCTTGACGACCGCAGCCAGCGGCCTCACGTAAAGGTTGAATAGAGTGGGGCTCAACGAAGAGTCCTGCGGGACACCTAGTTCCAACGGATATGATTTAGACTGGCCGGGCGGGATCACAACCTTAAAAGACTGTTCGGCAAGAAAGGAACGAAACCAGCAGAGCGCGGAGCCCGTGACACCTACTTCTTCCAGGCGCTGAAGCAAAATCCTGTGCGAGATCGTGTTGAACGCGGCACTAAGATCTAATAGCAATAGTGCCGCCGTCCGACCCGCATCAAGCACAGAACGCAGATGTTCGACCATAGAGAGTAGGGCCGTCTCCGTGCTATGACCCGCACGGAAACCATTCTGGGTGGGATCGAGGATGTTAGCCCTAGTAAGATGGTCAGAAAGAATTCCGTTCACATGGGCCTCGGCTACTTTCGCAGCCCAAGGAAGCAGGGAAATAGGGCGGTAGTTCTCGGGTTTGAGGTGGTCATGGGTAGCCTTCTTCAAAATAGGTGTAACTACAGCCTGTTTCCACCTACTGGGAACTACACCTGAAGATAGAGACAAATTGATCAGAGAGAGCATCAGAGTACGGCATAACGGGGACATAATCCTGAACTGAGCCGGTTTCAGCGGATCTACAGGGGATCCTGATTTAATTTTAAGGCTCAAAGTGTTGAAGGCCTCAATTGATAGAAAGGGCAGGGTAGTAAGAGACTCACATCCACCCAGACTACAGCTGACCGGCTCCGAGATGTGAGTACCATTTGGGAAGGTTCGATAAATGGCTTGAACTTGCGAGAAAAAAGGAGGCCAGGTCCTCGCAGTGGGAGTCCGAACAAATTTCCGCCGCCGTTGCCCTTTTAGCCATCAAGTCCTTTAGCACCTTAAAAATGAGTTTTGACGGATTGGAGCTATTTTGGAAAACTTGGGCATAAAAGGCTGCTTGTGTTCTACACACTGCCCTGTGGTAGATTTTGATTTTGGCGAAGTAGCATGCCTTTTTTCTAGGGTCAAACGATTTCCGCCACTCCCTCTCCGCCTGTCTACAGGCTTTTTTCAGAAGCGCTAGAGAACTGTCATACCAAGGGCTGGGTTCTTTTGTGCGACACTTAGACCAAACCATGGGGATCAATAAGTCGAGGGCGTGTGTAATCCACTCACAGAAGCGATCATATCCATGTTCCGCATCGGTTATGGGGCCCAACGGAGCCTCTTCCAGCAGAAGGTAGAAATCCTCCAGTCTCAGTTTATTCCAGTGTCGCCTGAGTACTGTTCTGTCCTGAGGTTTAAAAGGATGCTCAAGAGTGGGGCAGAGCATTTTCACCAACATATGGTCTGTCCAGGCGATCTGAGTAGGGCATAAAGCCCTAGCCCCCGCTAAGTTGGTGATAAAAGGGTCAAGGATATGCCCTCCAATGTGCGTGGGAGATGTGACCAGCTGGGTAAATTGCAAGGCCTCTAAGTCGGCCAGAATACTACTGATAGTGGGGGAGGTCGGGCAGTCAAAGTGGAGATTGAGGTCTCCGAGAATGCTGAAATTCGCACATCCTAGTGCCAAAGTGCTAATTAAGTCATTAAGTCAGGGAGAGCTGCCCTAAAGGCAGAATCACAGCCAGGAGGGCGATAAATCAAAATGCCAGAAAAGGTGAAATGATGGCTAAACGAAACTTTAAAGAGGGCGCTCTCAAATCCTGGAAGTGTTACGACTTTCCAATCGCACAGATAACACGACTTAACGGCCATCGCAATACCTCCACCCCTGGTAGCACGATTGAGTGTGAAGATGGAATATTCCGGGGGGAAGGCCAGGTTCAGGATAGATGAATCCGTATCCTGTAGCCAGGTTTCTGTTAAGAAAAATAAATCGGGAGACTCATCCGTGATGAGGTCATGTATCTCCTGATGATTTTTGACCAGTGATCTAACATTTACTAAGGCGGTGCGCTCACTACGACCGATGCTGCCGTTTTTAACTTTCCCCGTTTTTCACTAAGAGGCTACTAAGCAACTACGAATCCCAACATGCACTGATACTGCTACAAAGCATTTAAGGGATTGAATACACGTGGGGAAGTGACTCCGCATTGATCATCACGCCCAGAAGAAAAAGCGAACAGCTTTGAAACGAGTCGGCGAAAGGCAGCAAGAACGGAAGAGTAGCGATCTCCAAAAGCATGAACTAAATGATTTACCTGCAGTGGAGTGCGTCGCTGAAAAATCAGAGCTTTTGGAATAAACAAATAAAACGGCAGCATCGGTCGTAGTGAGCGCACCGCCTAGTTAATGAGGAAGAAGCCGAAGGAGAGAGGGTCATATGAACAGGAACTTTCTCAATGTTCATGGCACAGCAGGTAGCTTCAATGAAAGGAAGCACTTCCATCCGGGGCTCACTTGAGAGCCTTTAATACAGTGAATTAAAAGTCCCTGTCAAATCCTTATACAGCAATGATGACGAAATGCGGGACCCACTGTCGGTAACAAATAATGTTTTTAACTTTCCCCGTTTTTCACTAAGAGGCTACTAAGCAACTATGAATCCCAACATGCACTGATACTACTACAAAGCATTTAAGGGATTGAATACACGTGGGGAAGTGACTCCGCATTGATCATCACGCCCAGAAGAAAAAGCGAACAGCTTTGAAACGCGTCGGCGAAAGGCAGCAAGAACGGAGGAGTAGCGACCTTCAAAAGCATGAACTAAATGAATTACCTGCAGTGGAGTGCGTCGCTGAAAAATCAGAGCTTTTGGAATAAAAAAAAAATATATATATATATATATATATATATATATATATATATATATATATATATATATATATCTCCAAAAATCCCTTGCAGGCAATGAACACGCACTCGACAGGATCCTTACTTTCCAAATTTCTTTATTGCACCATAGTTCTTGCTGTAAGTTACCAACGCGTTTTGCCGCCAACTGACGGCTTGATCACGGTCAATAATCACTCACTCCACCAACTACCTATTAGGCATTGCTGTGCAAAGTCACATGGTTCTAACAAAACTTCCTGTCAAACTTTAGGAATTATGGGTGATGTAGTTTCATAGATTATACACACCGCCAGGGTTGCTGAAACCGTTATTAATTTCTTACACCTTGATACTTAATACATTATTTTATCTGCATCAGTGTAACAGACATTTATGGATCTCAGTGGAAAAAAACCTCTGTCCAAGTTCTATCCACAATTACCACAAGGGAACAAAATCGACCTTTTTCAAGAGGCAGTAATTCAGGACATTTATAAAATCAAAGGCAAAAAATATTGTGACAACTTGAAAATGGAAGAAAGAACAGCTCTAAAAAACCTCATGCAATAAAAATGGCCGACAAGGGTGGAAATATTGTTATTTTGGATAAAAAAGACTATATAATTGAAGCCCATTCTCAGTTAAGAAATAAACAATATTATAGGAAATTGGAGCAAAACCCTACCCAAATCTTCAAAACAAACTTGGACAAAAAAATTACGGATTGGCACAGTGAAAATCTGATTGATATTGATGAATGTAAATTCTTAACAACCAAGCACCCTGTAACTGCGACTATCTACTTCTTACCGAAGGTACACAAGAACCCACTAAAACCACCAGGGAGGCCAATTGTATCGGCGAAGGGTTCGCTTATGGAACCAGTGGTGAACTATATTGACTATTTTCTCATGCCTTTTGTACTAAATCTGAGCTCATATCTGCGAGACACAAGTGACCTATTGAAAAACCTGCAAGACCTCTCGTGGCCACCCAGCTACATGTTAATTACGATGGATGTAATTGCTTTGTATTCAAATATAGATCACAGCATTGGTAGAAGAGCATGCGCATTTTTTCTAAAGGAAAGGAATATTCAATTTAACAGACACAACCAGATGCTTCTGGACATGATTGAA
The DNA here is from genome assembly GCF_964261635.1 of Lissotriton helveticus. Classification (NCBI taxonomy): domain Eukaryota; kingdom Metazoa; phylum Chordata; class Amphibia; order Caudata; family Salamandridae; genus Lissotriton; species Lissotriton helveticus. Next base: position 2,045,231,537 of record NC_136063.1, on the reverse strand, counting down.
TTATGTCTTACTCAAAACATCTTCCTCTTCGGGGAAGAAATTTATCAGCAAGTCAAGGGCTGTGCAATGGGCTTCTCCTTTAGTCCAGCATTTGCATGTCTCACGATGGGATGGTGGGAGCAACAGTGGCCTGGCATCCGGATAATGATCATCATGTGAACAAAATAGCAAAATGGCTGAGATACATTGATGATCTCTTGATAGTGTGGGATGGATCAGCAGAGGAATTTGAAGACTATTTTAAGATATTGAACTCCACGGATACTGATCTAAGATTCACATACACCATCAGTCGTGATCAAGTAACCTTCTTGGATACCAAAATATACATTCATAATAACAAAGTGGAGACCACACTATATAGAAAAGAAACTTCAACAAATGCCACCCTTCATGCGGAAAGCTTCCACCAGACATCAGTAAAAAATAACATACCATACGGAGAATTCCTAAGGCTACGTCGCATATGCTCACAAGAAGAAGATTGGACAACGAGTAGTTGCGAGATGGCCAAAAGATTCGCTCGACGGGGGTATAAAAAAAGAACCATCATCAAAGGCTGGACAAGAGTGAATGAGACAAAAAGGGAGGACATCTTGCAAACGAAACCAAAAAAGAAGGATGCATTGCCTTTAGAAAATCAGAAAGTAAGACTAATTATGGACCACTCAAGAGAATCGAAACAAATTGTCAACATTATAAGGAAAAATTGGAAAATTCTACACCTAGATGAAACTGTTGGGAAAATAATGGGGAAGCATCCGGAGGTGACATTCAGACGAGCTACGAGTCTGAGGGACAAGCTGGTGCATAGTCACCATCAAAACCCAGAGATAAAGAACAAGCATTGGAAATGCAATAGGTCTCGCATTAGAAAAGTTGTAGTTATTGGTCTTGTAAATGACATATTTTATTTATTTGTTGGTTTTTAAAATTGCTAAATTGATGGCTTTGTCATTTTCAATGCCAATAGTTATAACTTTCGCGAATGTGAGACCTATAGCATTTGGAATGCAACATGTTTTGTATTTACGTCACTTAGATGGCAGCTCTGGTCGTTAGGCCACATCTCTAGAGAGCAGGAGAGTGCAGCAGGGGAGAGAAGCACAGCAATGCAATAGGTCTCGCATTAGGAAAGTTTGAGCTATTGGTATTGTAAAGGACACATTTTTTATTTATGTGTTTTGAAAATAGCGAAATTAATAGCTTTGTTATTTACAATGGCAATAGTTTTATCTTTCGCAAATGTGACACCTATTGTAACACAATATGTGTTGTGAGGGTTAGTGAGGGTGAGGGGTTGAGGGTGAGTGAGGGGTTGAGGGTGAGTGAGGGTGAGGGTGAGGGGTTGAGGGGGTGAGTGAGGGTGAGGGGTTGAGGGTGAGTGAGGGTGAGGGGTTGAGGGTGAGGGTGAGGGTGAGTGAGGGTGAGGGGTTGAGGGTGAGTGAGGGTGAGGGGTTGAGGGTGAGTGAGGGTGAGTGAGGGTGAGGGGTTGAGGGTGAGTGAGAGTGAGGGTGAGTGAGGGGTTGAGGGTGAGTGAGGGGTTGAGGGTGAGTGGGGGTTGAGGGTGAGTGAGGGTGAGGGGTTGAGGGTGAGTGAGGGTGAGGGGTTGAGGGTGAGTGAGGGTGGGTGAGGGTGAGGGGTTGAGGGTGAGTGAGGGTGAGTGAGGGTGAGGGTGAGTGAGGGTGAGGGTGAGGGTGAGTGAGGGTGGGTGAGGGTGAGTGAGGGTGAGTGAGGGTGAGGGTGAGTGAGGGTGAGGGTGAGTGAGGGTGAGGGTGAGTGAGGGTGAGGGGTTGAGAGTGAGTGAGGGTGAGGGTGAGTGAGGGTGAGGGTGAGTGAGGGTGAGGGGTTGAGGGTGAGTGAGGGTGAGGGTGGGTGAGGGTGGGTGAGGGTGGGTGAGGGTGAGTGAGGGTGAGTGAGGGTGAGGGTGAGCGAGGGTGAGTGAGGGTGAGTGAGGGTGAGTGAGGGTGAGTGAGGGTGAGTGAGGGTGAGTGTGATGGGAGATGTATATGGGCATATAACGAGAAAGCGAAAGTGAAAGAACAGGTGATGTGGAGGACTCAGAGGTAATCAGAACGGGCCGAACGCAGAGGAGATGGCTTCGAGCTCCAGTACACCACCCTGGCAGCAGGTGTAAGGTGGCTGAAGCAGACAATGCGCATCTTGACGACGGAGAAATCCCATTTCAAAAAGCATCCAGGGCCCTGCATTATAGCTTTGGGCTTTGCTGACAATCACTGATCAGGAAGTCCTTTGCTAACTGGCAACGACCTCTGCGACTGGACGCAGCCTGTGGTGGGCATTGTGTAGATTTTTTTTTTTTAATTGCTGAAGAGCACAAAAATAAAGAGTTTATTCCAAAAACACTAATACTAATATGTTTTTTTTTAACGTGGCATGGAATTAATATACCTTATACAACAGTTGTTAACCTTGCTGCATAATAATAATATATTCTGGTGTGTGTGTCACGAGCGAGTATCACACAGAGTGCTTGCCCGTGTGAGTGCCACTTTACAAAATTAAGGGAAAAAAATGCAGGAAATGGTGTGTGTGTCACCGATAAGTAAAGACACAAAGCACTGTGAGCCTGCAGCAATGAAGGTTTTTGTAGTTAATACTGCCGTATGGAAAAATTAAAACAGACGTGTGCGTGTCACCGATCCATAACATGCTGAGAATAATGATAGGTAGGAGCGTATAGCTCTGGAAAAGGAAGACAGAGTGTGTCACCGATCCGCAAAACACAGAGTACCTTATACAACAGTTGTTAACCTTGCTGCATAATAATAATACATTCTGGTGTGTGTGTCACGAGCGAGTATCACACAGAGTGCTTGCCCGTGTGAGTGTCACTTTACAAAATTAAGGGAAAAAAATGCAGGAAATGGTGTGTGTGTCACCGATAAGTAAAGACACAAAGCACTGTGAGCCTGCAGCAATGAAGGTTTTTGTAGTTAATACTGCCGTATGGAAAAATTAAAACAGACGTGTGCGTGTCACCGATCCATAACATGCTGAGAATAATGATAGGTAGGAGCGTATAGCTCTGGAAAAGGAAGACCGAGTGTGTCACCGATCCGCAAAACACAGAGTACCTTATACAACAGTTGTTAACCTTGCTGCATAATAATAATATATTCTGGTGTGTGTGTCACGAGCGAGTATCACACAGAGTGCTTGCCCGTGTGAGTGTCACTTTACAAAATTAAGGGAAAAAAATGCAGGAAATGGTGTGTGTGTCACCGATAAGTAAAGACACAAAGCACTGTGAGCCTGCAGCAATGAAGGTTTTTGTAGTTAATACTGCCGTATGGAAAAATTAAAACAGACGTGTGCGTGTCACCGATCCATAACATGCTGAGAATAATGATAGGTAGGAGCGTATAGCTCTGGAAAAGGAAGACAGAGTGTGTCACCGATCCGCAAAACACAGAGGACAGTGATAGTAGGAGAGCAAAGCTCTGTAAACAAGAGACGCAGTGGCACTCAGCAATAAGGAACTTTCTGTCACCAGGGCAGGCAAGAGATCGGGACCAACCAGACACAGGGCAGTCCAACCAATTATCCAGCACACTCAATCAGGATCCCAGATTCAGCAATGAAGCACAGCCAAGGGACGGCGACTGCAGGTCAGGCAAGAGACCGGGACCAACTAGACTGGAAATGAAAGGAAACAAGACGGAGGGGGCATTGCTGTGGGGAGGGGGTGGAGGAGAAATGCACACGGCGGGCAGGGGAGGGGGCGGAGCGGGGAGAGCGGCATGTGGGTGTGAAGAAGCCGGGGCCTTTGAAGTGAAGCTAAGCTTCACTTCAAAAGGTGTCGGAGGAATGCGGCTGAGGGAACAGACGGCGATTTGGTGATGTGCACGCGCATTTTAGGTCAATGCGCAAGCGCATTGACCTAAAAGCCACGGGCACAGCACCAAATCGCCGCAGTTAGGTAAACTTTGTTTAAAGCCCTATAGTCTCGCTCTGCTCAATGCGCATGCGCATTGACAGGCGAGACCTAAAAAGGGCATCCAATGGCTGAAAACGAAAGGTTTCAAAAAATGTCAACAGTGCAAAGCATGTCAGATTGCGGTGAACAAAAAAGAAGTAACATTGCCTAACAAAAAAACTTGGATTATCAAACAACTGATAAACTGTAAAACTGAATACGTTGTTTATGTGATTGAGTGCCCATGTGCAATGAAATATATTGGAATTTTCAAACAACAATGGTCCCCAAGAATATGTAGATTCAAATTTTCAAATAAAACATAGTCCACAGTGGGAGCTATATTGGCCACTGTCCAGCCGGACAGGGTATTTTATTTTCTTACAATGGAAAAAATAGCGGAATAAGAAAAAGGCACAATCCTGTACCTTGTTTGGGAACAAACAGGGAAGGGGAATTTTTAGGCAAGAAGGAGCATAATTGGCCACTTGTAATTCAGTAGAGGTTGTAAGTAATGCCAAACAAGTGCTAGACACAGCATAAATCAAACATAGTAGTTGGGCTGTGAAAACACTTCAAACAAGTCGACCTTTTCGATCGCGTATGCTCAATAATGTGGGATCATCATCAGGACTAACAATAAATACATTTGCTTGCCTGGTATATACATTTTAACACACAACCGCCCATGTGGGTCGGAGGGGTTCAGGGAAAGGTTAGTGTAGGGATAAACAACTGGATTTAAATGTCTCCTGTTTAATAATACAGGATGTCACATTTGGTCCGCCTCGTTCCACATTGGAAAAATTGTTTTTCTTGAGGGGAGGGTGGCCTACGTGGTCCAGTAATGGCTCAAATGTGGGATCATCATCAGGACTAACAATAAATACATTCGCAGTCACTCAGTGACTGCGACTTGGCAGAGCACCCAGGGACTACATACATCGCGGAGGATCCACCCTCCCGAGACTCGTTTTGAGCCATTACTGGACCACGTAGGCCACCCTCCCCTCAAGAAAAACAATGTTTCCAATGTGGAACGAGGCGGACCAAATGTGACATCCTGTATTATTAAACAGGAGACATTTAAATCCAGTTGTTTATCCCTACACTAACCTTTCCCTGAACCCCTCCGACCGAGATTGAATTCGGCGGGGCTCTGCCGAGGAACATGCTCCGGTAACAGAGGCGCCAGGGGTCAACCAAACTGAGCCAAGTTGTGGGATATATATATATATATATATATATATATATATACAATTCTAACCACTAGTATATGTAGTAGACCTTTGTACTTACTACCATTTGTATGTGATTTTAGAGTTTATAACTTGTACATTTGCAATTTTTTCTGTTTGTATCTCTTCCTTGAGTGACTTTACAACTTGTACATTTGCTATTTTTTTCTGTTTGTATCTCTTATGTAACTCATGTAATCCAAAGTCTTTATGTAACGCAACTGGTTCTTTTGTAAAGCGCTCTGACACCTTCGGGAAATGTTCACGCTATATATAATCATATTAAATAAATAGTTAGGTGACTCTGCCACTCCAGTCATGACCACTAACACCAGACCCTATATTCTCCATGCACTCACCTTGCCCCCGTTGGTAAAGCGGTGAATCCAGATGGTGGTCAGACCCGGCACCATCAGACAACCAGTCATGACGGCCAGCCCCGGGAGGATCTCGTACCACATGAGGTAGCAGAAAAGGGTATTCTTAATATGAGAACAGTGGACTGCACCAATCTGCTGCCCAGGGTCACCCTACAGTTCCAATACACCACCGGGTCACAGTCACAAGAAAACTCGCGATATTTCCCAGAACGCAGACAAGCTCTACAAGGACGACAGAATGAGGGAAATTACCGAATTGAAGAGGGCGGCCATGTTTAAAATGCGTGGGAACCTATTATAAAACACATTTGAACGGAAATTGAATAAGTGCTCTGCTGAATGTTTGCCAAAGGTGGTAAGAAATTAGTTTGAACTTGTATTCACAAGTGTACTATATGAGTATAATTTAAAGTATATTAGAAAAATAATAATCATATCGGTAGATGCGGACTAACGGTAATATTAACTTCTTCTGAGGGAAAAATTGAAATAGATTGTAAATGCTGGTCGAAATACGGGGTTAGTATCTACAAATTGTAAATCTCATGACTCTTTGTTGTAGTCCAGATGGCGCGTAGAAATTCGAGTATCATGACTGTACCTTGGGCGGTGTATGCGTAGGTGGTGGTTGTACTCTGACGTCTGGCTTCACAATACCGCCGCTAATGATCCTAATAATACGTTCTGTTGTGTGTGGAGAAAGTTTTGTAGTGGCGTTGTTGAATTAACATGCGAAATACCGTTCAGGACTACTGACTGTTGTGTGCGTTGTAGTTAGCATATCTATTTTAATTTGACAATGAGCTAAATTGGTTAGCTTTAAATTCTCAATGACAATATTTTTAAAACAACACGCAACATTTTTATTCAAGGATTATTAATTGACACAAAGAAAAATAAGTTTATCGGGAATTATTTGACTGGCGATTCATTATTTCTTCAGACGCTACCGCTACCATTCGACTGAAAAAGAAGTATATACAATACAAGATGGCTGCCCCGTTTACCTAAGGTTCTTGTATTGGGTGTTCAGTTCCTTCGGGCTGGCCCAGCGCGTAATGTGCTGCTTAGTGGGACAGTGACGTCTCGCGTGTTTTTGTTGAAGTTGATGGCCGCCAGTTGCTAGCTGCTCAGAAGCAGTGACTGGTTAGAGCAGCGCTCCGCTGTAGTGTGTTCCTAAGAGCGGGTTAGGTGTCGATAAGGCATCCCTTCACCAGCGCGGCCATGAAGGAGGACAAGGAGAACACTAAGCCGCGCGACCGGCGGTCGGAGCTCAGAGGCGAGGACTCTGAGCGCCAGGACAAGATGAAAGAAAAGAAGGAGATCTTCAGCAAGGTGCGCACCGAGATGTACTGCCGGGGCAGTGTTTACTGCAGGCAGCTGCTTCACCAGAGTGGGAGTTGGAGGTAGTAGAATGTCCACAGCATATTGACCTGGTATTGGTAAAGTTTCTGAAACCTTAACAGTTATGGTAACACCCGGGTCCTTAACCCACACAGTCCCTAGCAATTACATCAGGTACAGAGCACAAATACAGCGACTGTCACAGACGTTCAGTGCTGACTGACTTATTTTACCTTCTTTGCATGCTGGATTTTTTTTTTTTAAGAAGCATGTGCCCCCAAGTGTTATCAGACCCTTGTTGCTGCTGGCAAGAAAACCATGACATTTGCTAAGGGGTTATTAAGGGCAGTTTCTCAGTTAGGGGATGCGCCCATTATTGGCACACAACATGGTTCTATAGTTCCTCAACACGTACCATTGCCTTGAAAGCTTACTTTGTAACTTGTTTTCCAATGTGATGTTGACGTACCTTTGTTTAATCGTTTGAGACCTCTGGGAACTGTGCACCTATGTATTTTTCCGTAAAGATGACGTCGTGAGTGACGAGACACGTCTCTTTGTGATCAATGTCCGCTGCCCATAGACATTTTGTAATAAGTCTTTGGGAACGAAGTATCACTCACGTGCAACCTTTTGCAGACTGGTCTTTGTAGTACTTACCTTCAAGTCTTTGGTAGAAAGCATTAAATGCGTGCGTGCTGTCAGAATGTGCTGAAGTAAGTTGGCGACTAACAGCCTTATTCATCAACGGGCCGTTTTGCGAGCCCCTAATAGCGATTCATAGTGAATCGCTATTAAGGACTCGCAAAACGGTATTCATGTAGGAATTGCTAAATAAATAGCGATTCCTACACATTCCTTATTTGCGAGTAGCAAATTGCTAATCGCAAATAAGGAATAACTCCCCATTCATTCCTATGGGCCAAAAGGCCCATAGGAATGAATGGGGAGTATTCCTTATTTGCGATTACCAATTTGCTACTCGCAAATAAGATAGCGATTTAAAGGGTGCCAGGGGTGTCCAAAGGACACCCTGTAGCACCCCTTAAATGCAAATTGAACCAGGTGTTGCGCACACACATGTCCAAAGAACATGTGTGTGTGCAACATGCAACTTAGAAAAATGCTTTTAAAAGCATTTTTCTAAGTTTTTGCTATTTACCGAGAGGTCTGACCTCTCGGTAAATAGCGGCCCAAAATTGCATTTTCGCAATTTTAAAATGCTTCATGAATTGCATTTAAGGAATCTCAAATAGAGATTCCTTAAATTCAATTCTTCGCAAATGTGCGAATTCTTAAATAGCGAATTTTGCATTTGGGATGATGAATCCCAAATGCAAAAATTGCACTCGCAAAAGGCAAGATTCTGAGAATCTTGCCCTTTGCGAGTGCAATTTAGCTTGATGAATCAGGCGGTAAATGCGCTCTTGCTCACTAAGTAAGTAGAGCAGAGTGAAGGATTTAAGATTTGCTTTCAAATGCTACCGTCATGTTTACCTTTTTCGGAAGTCTTTAGTATTACATAAGAATGCTGTTGTTGCAAAGTATGTTACACTTGGTGGTAGGATTACAGACAAGACTTGTTAACAAAACATCTGTTAGTATATATTGTTCAGCCACAGCTGCAAATGTGTGTGCGCAAGGCAAGGAAGTTCAAGATACTCTTGTAATTTGAAAAGTCTTTATTTCCAATAAATATTCTCCAAGTGTTAATAACGCATTGTGCTCAGCCAATGCGTTTCGTTCTCAACCGAGAACTTCATCAGGGCTTAAGTCAAAACAAGCAACAGTTTGGAAAGGATAAGTTGAAGGGGTCCAATGTAAGTTCTCCAGTTTGATAAGCTGGAAACACAAGGGAATTCCCAGGGCAAGGTGATGCCCAACAAGGAGATCTGTAGTGAAGACTCCACGCTCGACGGTCTCTGGCGCTTGGAGTCTTCACTACAGATCTCCTTGTCGGGCATCACCTTGCCCTGGGAATTCCCTTGTGTTTCCAGCTTATCAAACTAGAGCACTTACACTGGACCGCTTCAACTTATCCTTTCCAAACTGTTGCTTGCTTTGACTTAAGCCCTGATAAAGTTCTCGTTTGAGAACAAAACGCGTTGGCTGAGCATAATGTATTAACACTTGGAGAATATTTATTGGAAATAAAGACTTTTCAAATTGCAAGAGTATCTTGGACTAATTTGCCTTGAGGGCCCACATTTGCAGCCGCATCTCTTATGATCTGGAACACAGTGGCATCACGTAATGGCTGGTGCCAGTGTCTTTGTGCGCGGGAACTTTAAAATTTAGGAAACTGATGTGAAGTGCAGGACCATCAGTCTGTCATTATAACTTTGCTCTTTACAGTATGAATTGTTCAGCCTGCAAGTTCTTTCTCGTGTTTAACTCGTTCAGATTTTTACAAAAATTATTTTTGTCTCACCAAAAGTAGTGCTTTTAAACCTGTACATTTTGCTGATTGGTTTTGGTGCATATCACACTTGCTCCTGTTAAGCCACGCACTTTGTGCATTATTGTTTTCTTGTACACCCTTCTTCAGACAGGGTTTTAAGGCAGTCGTGCTGCACCAAGGTGTATCTCTGTTGTAAAAAGAATCCGCTCACGTTGATAGTTTTCGTGATTTTTACAATTCACACCGGTGTGACTGCGCTATGCTTTGTGGATATCTCCTTTTCTCATTTTATATGGTCACTCATTTCATATTCATGTACCTAGGCAAACATAACGAAAACAAGCTTTATAGTGGTTGAGATATTTGAGGCACCCGTCTGACGTTTTCCTTATTATTTGAAGGTGCAATACAGACAATTAAAAATAACAGCATTTAAAAAAAAATTATTTTACTAATCACTACCATAGAGCTGTGATTACTAAAGGTGTTTTAATCGTTCATAAGCCATTTACATCCCTGATCGGATATGATTAGATTAGTTTAAAAGCTTATTAAGCGCCTGGTTACTCCAACAGAGTCTCTTCCTCTGTAATGTGGGCCCCTATCCGAAGTCATCTTAACACAAGTCTACCTGGGATGACCTAAAGAACCATGTTTTGAGTTTCCTGCGAAATAGCACTTCTGAGGTCTGCATCGTAAGATCAGGCGGCATTTGGTTCTAAGCTTTAACTGCTAAGTAGTTAAAGGATCTACCTCCTAAGCGTGCCCTTTGAATGTTTGGCACTATCAGCTTTCAGGGGTGTGGAAATTTTTAAATATTCTACTTGTCCATGGGACAAAATGCAACATATATCTACATGTCCTGTAAGACAATCCACTTGTCCCACCTGTTCCCAAATCAATAATGTGGGATGACACAGAGCCATTAATGGATTTTTGTTTTAATAAAACTGACCAGTGATATCAATGATTTGCAAAAATGTTGAAGGAAAACTTGACTTTATTGCGGAGAAAAGCGATAATATCCTTAAGTGCTGAAACAAAACAATAAATGATCTTCAATAAACCAATCAAATGACACTTGTTAAAGCCCACAGCTGGTTCGAAGGTAGTGTCCCAGCAATCTAGCAGACAGTAAAGGAAGGCCAAAGTAATAAAAAATTAAACTGTGTCAAATAGCCAAGTTTTAAGTTGCCTTTTGAAGGCTGACAGTCCACCGTAACTGAAAGGAAGAATGTCAATAATTTTGCAGTGCGTACAGTAGGTTTGCTGAAACAACGAAACTTCAGAAATTTTGGAATCCGCAGGAGTTGACTATTGTTGGATCTAAGTGCCCTCTTTTGAGTATACAGAGACAGTCTATTCAGGAGATAAAATGGGGCCTCACCATGATAAGTGCTGAAAGCCAACGTTAGAGTTTTGAAGTTGATACCCTATACCACTGGAAGCCAGTGCAGATGTCTCCAATATGGAGAGATATTATGGCACCTCGGCACTCTCCTGATTAGTCGTGCCACTGCATTTTGAATTAGCTGAAGTCGGTGTATCAAATATGCAGGAAGACCAAGGTTGAGCCTGTTATATTAGTCCAGATGGGACAAAATTAAAGAATGAACTACTGTTTTCCTTGTCTCTTCAGAAACCAGATCAAGAAACTTCTTTATCATGTTCATCTTTATAAGGCAGTCAGACGAAATATGTTTAATTTGAGACATAAAAGAGAGGATGGAGTCAAAGATGGTGCACACATTTCTAGCAGACGTGATATGATTAGGACAGGTGGTTGGCAGGCCACCACCAGATAGAAGGTGGCAGGGGTCATTTTGGTGAAAACCAAAACATTTGATTTGTCAGAATTGTGTTTTAAACAATTTGCATCCATCCAAGTTGTGACTACTCCAAGACATTCTTTGAAGTTGTGAAAAGGTTCCTCCATATTATCTTGGAAAGATCTTGAATAACTGACTTCAGGTATGGTAGCTTCGATATACTGGTCCAAATCACAAGCTGCAGCATATTTGCACATCCATCCAGGTTGGTTGTATGTTGAAATATCTACTGCAGAAACATCATGCTGCCAAAATATTGAGAACCAAAATATAGAGTCTGGAGTTAGGAATAGTAAATCTTTACTTACCAATTACTTTCTCCAAATTTTGACGCTCAAACGTTTGTATATAATATTCTGCTAGCACGATATACTTATTCATAATTAAGGTGGAGTACCTCAGTGTTGCATTAAAAAATTAAAGGGATGAGAAATGCTGTGCAGTTGGTGAGGTGTTGTCTGTCACAAAACGTCTAGCCTCCTTCCAGCCTAATTAGTTCTTCCCCTTTCATCTTGCCAAACTGACATACTCACTGCACATACACACAACCCAACTGCAATGTCACACACACCTGGGACAGACAGACACCTTCTGCACACTCAAACAACGCCATTGCACAGACACATAGCAGCTACACTGCAGATGCATACACTCATACATCACTTAATGGACAGACACACAACCCCATGCAGGACCACACCACTAGAGACATACCCCCCGCGCAGACTTAAGCACACCTCCTATAGATAGGCCCAAACACTTCCTATTGATAGGCAGTGCCTAACAGGAAAGGTTTGCATAACATGTGCTTAACTTGGCCCTGACTGGAGCAGATACTGCCTGCAAACATATCCATGGATTTCCAGAAAAGGCTGAAAGAAGCCACTCTTTTTCTGTTCTAATGAAGGACATTCTACAAATGTATGAGAAATACAAATGTATGTTGCAGAAGGGGAAGGGTTCCAAGGAAGTTTTGAATTAGGTGACAATGATGTCCAGCATAGGTCCACGAGGGCAGGTCCGAATCCATGGCCAGACTTTCCAAATTACCACTGACTATTCAAATTAGTTCCAATGAGATTAAATTGGTATATGTTTATTTTATGTAATAATCCTGAAAATCTAGTATGGGTTTGGCCCTCCTTGGCACATGTTGGACACCGCTAGTCTCTGGCTGTTTAGGATCTATAGTTTGCCAATGCTTATTTCAACTTTGGTTAGTAAATAGCACAGCTTTTCAGGTTGTTAGGCTCAAAGTGTAAATGTGCACTTGTAAAAAGATTCACTTACACCTACCTTTTCTTGTGAATAAATATTTTCTGAGGTGTGAGAAGAGGGTGTTTCAGGAGGGTATTTCGGGGTCGGTATGCCATGGGAAGTTTATGCACGCCCACAAAATAATGCATTTGGGAGTATTCACAACTCTTTCCACAGCCAATTCTCATCATGGACATGGCCAAATATCTATTCATATCAAAGATCAAACAAAGTCTGTCCAGGGTAAACCGTGGAAGAAAATTCCACCTAATTTGGTAGGATTGTAGGGAAAGGTCTCACTGCTTGCTTTGTGGTTCATTTTCCAGAGAGCATTGGGAAAAATGGAGACCGTATTACTGTTGGGAAAACTACTTGTTGACTCGGAAGTATGTTGATTCTCCAATTCAGGGGTTATGTGGCAGTTCTCATTGCTCAAAAGGAGTAGTTTCTGATGTGCATTTCTTCACGTCTTCATTATTCGGTTTACTCACAAAAAAGTGTCACTCGAGGTGTCCAACATTTGGCAGAAGAATGTACACTGAATCCACGGAACTGTCACACAGCAATAAAAAATCGTCAGCTAATAGCACAACCTCATATAAAAGGCCTTCAAAATGCTGGGCTAAGTGTGTCGTTAAAAGAGTCAAAAGCATAACTCTTAAATCTTAAAAAATACTTTGCCATGTTAAGGGTCGGGCAGGATAGCTCTTAAATTTCACACATAAAATAACACAACGTCAAATTTAAATACTCTGAAAATATGAAATTGTAATGCCTAAACACATCGAAAATGTGGCAGCGCCTCTCCCGAACACAAGATCACCTTTCAGCACCTAAATGACAAGGTCTATCCCGTCCTGGCGGCCAGTCAGGGTCTCTTAGATCTTAAAGCACCATCCAACTCCACTGCCCTCTTTAGCACAGCCTTGGCCGACCGCTCCAACCCTTGCAGTGCTGTCATGGCCAGTACAGGAGAGAATCTGAGCCAAATGGGACCCCGCATGCCAGAGACAGCCCTCTCCAGCGCTACCCACGCAGGACTGCTTCAGGGCGCACCAGTAGTTAAGGATTTTAAATACAAACTCACTCCCTTCGTGAGCAATATTCACCACACTTTCGATTTGTTTGGACAACTGCACCAAAGGAAAAAGAGAAAACGGACAACCAAACAGATGGACGAAAGTATTTACCGTGCCTAAGCCCATTTTATACTGCGTTCTAATTTTACCCTAAAACAAATTAAAATAACTTTAATATGGAGTTCATTCTTGTATAATTGTGTCAATTATTAAACAAAAAAAATGCAGACACTACGCTTTTAAAGACCCCTCTCCTTGCTCATCCCGGTTTCATTTTCTTTCGCCTACTTCGTGTGCTTGCAGAGCAAAAGTGTCCACTTTTCAGCACTAGCCACGCAGACAGCTGCTAGGAAAACACAAAAACGTGTTTTTATAATCCTACCAACAAGGCAAATAAATTGTACGTTCTACATTAGGCATCACGCATGCTATGGCATTAGTAAAGCAAATGACAGACTTGTGGGGCAGTCATAGGCAGACCATTGTTCTTGTGCGCACTCCTAATACACAAGAGATGCCTGTGTACAGAAGCTACAACCAGTAGTGTAAGAGAAGCTGCGTCTGACAGAACTCTACCAGACCCTCACGGAGCTGACAGCTGTAGGGGCGGGGCCGAGCAGGGCCATCGCCGTTTACTTTGATTTAATGTCTAGTTGTCTGTCGGACAAAATAGACATTAAATCTTCTTGCCCCTGACAGAAATCAACATGTCTCGCGCGTCGGGCGATATGAATTCCCCACCCCTGAGCTTTGCAGTGCCCACAGACCTAAGATTCCGAATAGGTCTGTAGGGGATGAATGGAGGCCAGAGATAGCTTGGGTCCTTTCTCAATCAGAATCCTATGGCAAAAGCACATCGCTTTAAAAGTCACTCTATGCTGCATTGGTAACCAGTGTAGTTCCCTAAGGGCAATTCCCTCGGGGCTCGCCTTGAGATGTTCAATTGTATACAGGCTGCCGCTTTCTGAACTCTCTGGAGCATTCTCATACTACTTTTGGTGACCCCTGAGTAGAGAATGCTGCAGTAATCCAAGCGAGATATAATCAAAGCCTGAATGATGGTCTTTTTTTGGTACCAGAGGTCAAAGTTCTTATGTTTTCCATAGCATCCTTAATAGACCAAAACAGGTACTGGCCAAAGCTAATACTGTTCCGCAAAAGAAAGGGTGTTTTCAAACCATACTCCTAAGTTTTTAATCCAAGGTTTGGGAATGGTGGTTGGACCTAATTCTTCGGGCCACTCGTTTCCTGCTATAGCACCAAGACGCCTCGCCATTCGTGTGCTCTTAAGCTATTACTTACTTACCAGATGGAAGGTGTGAAACCTTGACCACCGGTCCAGGTTCCGCACTCTCCCCAGCAGCTCCTCACTTTGCCGCATCAACAGAGCCCTCCCTTCACCAGGGTTCGCCCCGGCAGACGCTGAGGCAACCCAGGTACCAGCTCAGCCTGGTGTCCCCCTCACCCCCTGCTCACTGGTTCCGGGTTTTGTACTGCCCCTGTCCTGTTTTGGGGGATTTCATTTTATTGGGTAGTTCTATTTATTTTAATTCCTGCCCGCTTTCAATCTTTTTGTTCTCCCGCCTTCCAGCCCCTGCGGATCCCGCCCCCTCCCCTACTTAATAGCGGTCGCGCTACTGGTGCGCCTAAGGCAAGCCCGTCCGCGGCCAACGCCAGGAACCCTGGATCACAAGAACGCCGCTGATACATCTTTGCCGCCCCCCACGCACTCAACCCCGGTAGACTCAACAGCTGCCAAAGAGCCACACCGAACACTACCCAAGGACAGTTCTCCTGCAGACACTGCAGATGATCATTCATCATCAACTGCGCTCTCAAGACTGCCGAAAACTCGCTGGACGCCCGCACCACCATAGCCCTGACATGCATCCTCCTCAACGTACGCTCCCTACACAGACACGCCACAGAGATCTGGGACCTGCTCGGCACCCTCTCGCCAGACGTCTCCTTCCTCACCGAAACCTGGACCAGCGCCAGCTCCGGCCCGACATCGCCACCGCCATCCCCAACGGATACAAGATCCAGAGAAGGGCCTGCCCAGGAGGAGGACTCTCCATCGCCCACAAGACCTCCCTTCGACTCTCTATCTCTAACACAAGCGACCCCCGCTCCAACATCGAACACCTCCACTTCCAGACCAACCCATGGACCACGCTACGGGGCACCCTCTCCTGCAGACCCACTGAACCATGCACCCAGTCCGCAACCGCCGATCTCGTCGCACCCCACGCTATCTCTTCCACGGACTACATTCTACTCTGAGACTTCAATTTCCACCTTGACATTCGCAGGGACCCAGACTCCATCACCCTCCTCCCTGTGGAGTGGTGTGGCTCACTGGTTAGAGGCGGCAGACCGGTAAGCAGAGAATGGCCCGGGACCAGGGTTCAATTCCCGACGCGGCAGGGTCGTGGACCAGGGTCAAAACGGACTCGATAATTCTCGCCTCGGTGCCTACTCTAACCAGGGAACACACTCGGCAACTCTGGGCATTAAGCTTGCCTCCTCTCTACAACGGCCCCCCACAGACGCCCGGGAGGCCTGGTTTCACCTTGGAGATACCCAGAAAGGGACCATCTCACAGGGAAAACCAGGACGGGTTCCCCAGCGGTCTACAGCGCCAGGATACTCCTTGGAGTCGCAGTGCGCTTTACAAGTACACCCACATTTACATTTACAGCTACCGGAATGCCCTGAAGGAACAAAATCCACACCAACGCAAACCACGCTAAAGAACTCTTCAACGTCATACAGCAATTCACCAAACCCCCCAGCGAAGCCAAGGACATCACACCGTCCCAGGAACTCTGCAACAAGCTTGGCTCCTACTTCCATCTGAAAATCAAGGCCCTCTACGACCACTTCAGCGAACAGATGCCGGACACCACCCCACGCTCCACCACCACCGACAATGAGCCGATCCTCGCCACCTGGGACCCTGCCACCATCGAACACACCACAGTGACCATGAAGAATACCCACTCAGGAGCCCCGACAGAGCCCTGCCCACCGCACATCTACCACGGGGCCGCCGCCACCACCATCGCACCGGAACTAGGACGCACCATCAACGCCTCTTTAGAATCCGGCATCTTCCCCGACGACTGGAAGCAGGCGGGGATCAACCCTCTCCTCAAGAAGCCCAAGGCTGACCCGATGGACCTGGAAAAACTACTGGCTCATCTCTCTCCTCCCCTTTGCTGCCAAAGTCACAGAGAGACTCGTAAACACTCAGTTGACTGCCTTCATCGAAGGAAACTCCATCCTTGGTGCCTCCCAGTCCGGATTCCGCAGCAACCATAGCACTGAGACGGCCCTCCTCGCTGCCACAGACTACATCCGCATGCTATTAGACCAGGGACACACCGCAGCCCTCATCCTACTTGACCTCTCCGCAGCCTTCAACACAGTCTCACATCTCACCCTTGCAGCCAGACTCCATGACACAAGAATACGAGGAACCGCCCTCTCCTTGATCCGATCCTTTCTCTCCTGAAGAACCCAGAGGATCAGGCTCCCTCCTTTCCTCTCTGAACCCACACAGGTCAACTGCTGATTACCCCAAGGATCATCGTTCAGCCCCACACTCTTCAACATCTACGTGGGCCCCCCTCGCCGCCATCGTCAGACAACACAGGCTCAGCATAGTATCTTACGTCGACGATACCCAGCTCATCCTCTCCCTCATGAAGAACCCCGAAGACACCAGACTCTGTTTCCAGGAAGGAATGAGAGACGTAGCTGCCTGGATGAAAAGCAGCAACATGAAGCTCAACTCGGAGAAGACCGAGGTCCTCATCCTTGGATCCTCCACCTCCGCCTGGGGCAACACCTAGCCTTCTTTATAAACCCCCTGAATGATTGATCGATTGAAGGTTGTTTACCAACTACCATAATGTCAGTTTTTCCTGCATTTAGTTAGGGGAAACTGGGATTCATCCAGTTGGCCAGATCGATTAAGCAAGCTTTAAATTTAGGTGCAGCCTCTACATCCTTCTGTTCTAGCGTGATGATCAGCTGAGTGTTGTCTGCATATGACACCAGCTTCACCCCATGATTTAGGACTATGTCCGCTAGTGGGCGCATGTAAACGTTAAATAACCTTGGTTTAAGGGCAAAGCCCTGTGGCATCCCTTGTAACAAAGGTCGGATTTCCTACTTAAGGAGCCGTTGGACTTGAAAGGATCTGTCCTGTAGGAAATGCTTGATCCATTCCCAAGTGCCGCCTCTGATACAAGCATCCCACAACTGTTACAGGAGAAGGCCGTGGCTAAAGCTGCACTTAAATCCAACAGCAAAGAAACAAAGTTTTCCTTACAGATAGTATTAGACTTCCACTCTGATATTATGACTATAAAGTTTCTTCAGTGGATTACCAAATACATTTGGCCATTTGTGGACCGTGGTCGCTTTAGGTGCGTAATAAAATATCTAATTTGCAAACCGGAAACTCCTTTGCTCCATAAGTAGAACTTCCAATAAATACAGTACAATACAAAATTGCCCACAAAACAGCATCTCCGTGCATACTTTGTAATCCTGATGTGACTTATTACCCTCACATGTTTTATTATAGAGTGATTTCGTGCATAAATGCGATCCAACGCTCCTGGTGACTCCCCACCACTACTTATTTTGCGCCTAATGTTTGTGCACTTAAATTTGATTTTTGTTCCTAGGTGTGTTCTTGAACCTGAGTCTCACCATCCTTCTGTTGATATTTGGGTGATTTTGCACATAAATGTATTTTGCATCGTAAAGTGGCTCAAGTGTCATTTGGATCGTTGTCCCTGATTTTATTTGCACTGAAATATAGCAGTGATTAGATTTGTATAGATTCATAAGAGAAAAACTGTTAGAAATGGGGTTGTTGGTTGGCTTGGGTATGCACCCAGGCCAGACAGGAACTCTCACTCTAGTCAGGGTAAGCTGGTACACTCTAAAAAATAGCCTGTGCTCACCCTCTGGTAGCGTGGCACAGAGCGGTCAGGGTTATCTAAACAGGCAGTGTGTAAAGTATTTGGGCAACACCCACACTCAGTAACACAATTAATACTCAAAAGTGGGAAAGTAACCCCCTCAAGCAAATAATTCTAGGTCTGGATGCAGGTGGAAAAAATGCTGCACAGAAAAATGGTGAGCACCTACAGGCCTGTATTACTCCAATTTCGCTGATACATGCTGTTGGTACTTACCCACTTCTAGTAAAACATTCTCATATGAAAATATTTTCTTACGATCAATTATATTATATTTACTGTCACAAATATATATTTACAAAAAAATTCTATTATTCCATCAAAATTGCCACAAAAATCTTTTCATTATTAACAGGTGTCAACAAACACATTTCAGGATTCTTTTCTGTGTGTTGTGACACATTTATAAGCATACATTTTTATTGTTTGTGTTAAAAATACAGTGGTGTCACCATAGGTTAAAATTTCTATAATCATACCCAACACTATCATTCTTAGTACCATCCGCACTGTACCACTGGTATTTATATGACAGTCCCAGTTTTCTACAGAGAAAAATGCGCCTCAGCAGTAATACATCAATTGTTGTTATCCACTGTGGTCCTGTCAAATGGGATTTGTTATCTAACAGAGGTCAAAGCACATTTCAGTGTGGGCATATAATGTGCCTGTGAACTTTTTCAGGACCACATAAAAATGTTCTAGATCATATCCATAGGTGGGTATGATACGAAGACTCTACTAAAAACAGAACAAAAAATGGCGAGAGGACCAACAAAAATGACCTCCTATGCTTTGGAGGAAAACCTTAATATTAAGGGTAGGTTGCCATGTGTGAAACCAGGAAAGTAGGCTCCAAGAATGGTGTTGTGATGATGTGGGGAAGGCTTACTACTTCATCAAAACGTTCCTGGTATCGCGCCCATGCGTGTTAATTTTTTCCTATGCCAAACATGGATTTTTTTAATAGAATCCCATAGATTTGAGAAAAGGAAAAAAATGTATATAGAAAAGCAACCGTGAGATAGATGTGGGAAGAATCCCTTAACCCCTTCGCTGCTAGGCCTTTTCCCCTCCTGTGCTGAGGCTTTTTTTGGCGTTTTGGAGTAGTGCGCGCTTAGGCCCTTGTAACTTTTTGACCACATAAGGTATCCACGCCAAATTTGCGTCCTTTTCTTCCAACATCATGTGGATTCGAAAGGCGCCCAGGGTTTGTGGATTCCCTTGGAGGGGGCCCAGAAATTAACCAAAATATAGTGATTTTTTTGTTTTTTTCAGAAAAATGGGAAAAACGGGCTGCAAATGAAAGCCTCTGGGTGTTTCCCTGAAAATGGTATCACAAAAGGGTTTGTGGGGCTGAAATCTCCATTTTCTCAGCTTTCAGGGAATGACAGACTTTTGTCAGAGAACCGAAATTTTTCACTCAGTTTTGGCATTTTTCTGGGACATAGCCTATTTTTGCTATTTTTAGAGCTTTCCACCTCCTTCCAGTTAATGGTAGAAATGAGTTTGAAAGCAATAATGGATCCTGGAAAGCTTTACATTTTCGAAAAGTAGACAAAATTCTGAATTCAGAAAGGGGTCATTTGTCTAAATCCATGAAGGTTTCGTTATAGAAACTAACAGTTAGATATTGGAATATTTGAAATTTTGTTGAAAAAAACAGCCTTTTGTCTCAACGTTTTCACCTATAACTTTTTCTAATTTTGACAGCTCTTGGAAAGCAATATACCGTTACATCCGTTAGACCTTCCTGGTTGTGGGGATATATAGGACTTGTAGTTTCACCAAGAACCCGACGAACCCAGATCCAAAAACTGAGCAGCAACTTGCAATGGTATTTTTTCATTTACTGGGTATAGTGCACTTTGTCTTGGAAAATGTATACATGGAATAATCTGTATGAAAGACACCTATGTATTTCTGAATTGGGTACAAATTATAGAGTTCAGAAACAGTATATAATTGCACATTTTCAAAGTTGGGAATACTCATACTAGCATGAGAATTATTGGTCATTTTTCATAAAGATTTTTTTTTTACACAATGTCTTTCATTCAAAGGGAGAAATCCATGAAAGCTCAATTGGTAATAACAGTTGATTTACAAATCTGAATTACCCCAAGTGTCCCGATAAAAACGGTACCTCACATGTGTGGGTCGGCCTTGTGCCTGCGACAGGAAACGGCGCAAAATGCAACGTGGTCACACCTAAATTTAGCAGTTACAAATTGACCCTTTTTTGGCAAAGTGCCTACCTGTAGTTTTTGCACCCTAGCTCTGCCGGCACCTAGGGAAACCTAGGAAACCTATACATTTTTGAAAACTAGACACCCAGGGGAATTCAGGATGGGGTGACTCGCCTGCCTACCCCCAGGGTTTGTTACCCAGAATCCCTTGAAAACATAAAAATTTGACCAAAAAAACACATTTTCCTCACATTTCTGTGGTGGAAAGTTCTGGAATCTGCGTGGATCAACAAATTTTTACTCACCCAGCGTGGCCCCAGGTCTCCCGAAAAAAATGGTACCTCACTTGCGTGGGTAGGCATAGTGGCTGCGACATGAAACAGCGCAAAACGCAGCATGGTCGCACCTCAATTTCCCAGTGAAATTTAGCACGATTCGGACAAAAAGACTACCTTTTGTTTTTGCGCCGTAGCTCTGCCAGCACCTAGGGAAACCTAGCAAACCTATACATTTTTGAAAACTAGACACCCAGGGGAATTCAGGATGGGGTGACTCGCCTGCCTACCCCCAGGTTTTGTTACCCAGAATCCCTTGAAAACATAAAAATTTGACCAAAAAAACACATTTTCCTCACATTTCTGTGGTGGAAAGTTCTGGAATCTGCGTGGATCAACAAATTTCCATCACCCAGCGTGGCCCCAGGTCTCCCGTAAAAAATGGTACCTCACTTGCGTGGGTAGGCATAGTGGCTGCGACATGAAACAGCGCAAAACGCAGCATGGTCGCACCTCAATTTCCCAGTGAAATTTAGCACGATTTGGACAAAAAGACTACCTTTTGTTTTTGCGCCGTAGCTCTGCCAGCACCTAGGGAAACCTAGCAAACCTATACATTTTTGAAAACTAGACACCCAGGGCAATTCAGGATGGGGTGACTCGCCTGCCCACCCCCAGGTTTTGTTACCCAGAATCCCTTGCAAACATAAAAATTTGACCAAAAAAACAAATTTTCCTCACATTTCTGTGGTGGAAAGTTCTGGAATCTGTGTGGATCAACAAATTTCCACCCACCCAGCGTGCCCCCAGGTCTCCCGAAAAAAATGGTACCTCACTTGCGTGGGTAGGCATAGTGGCTGCGACATGAAACAGCGCAAAACGCAGCATGGTCGCACCTCAATTTCCCAGTGAAATTTAGCACGATTCGGACAAAAAGACTACCTTTTGTTTTTGCGCCGTAGCTCTGCCAGCACCTAGGGAAACCTAGCAAACCTATACATTTTTGAAAACTAGACACCCAGGGCAATTCAGGATGGGGTGACTCGCCTGCCCACCCCCAGGTTTTGTTACCCAGAATCCCTTGAAAACATAAAAATTTGACCAAAAAAACACATTTTCCTCACATTTCTGTGGTGGAAAGTTCTGGAATCTGCGTGGATCAACAAATTTCCACCCACCCAGCGTGCCCCCAGGTCTCCCAAAAAAAATGGTACCTCACTTGCGTGGGTAGGCATAGTGGCTGCGACATGAAACAGTGCAAAACGCAGCATGGTCGCACCTCAATTTCCCAGTGAAATTTAGCACGATTTGGACCAAAAGACTACCTTTTGTTTTTGCGCCGTAGCTCTGCCAGCACCTAGGGAAACCTAGCAAACCTATACATTTTTGAAAACTAGACACCCAGGGCAATTCAGGATGGGGTGACTCGCCTGCCCACCCCCAGGTTTTGTTACCCAGAATCCCTTGCAAACATAAAAATTTGACCAAAAAAACACATTTTCCTCACATTTCTGTGGTGGAAAGTTCTGGAATCTGCGTGGATCAACAAATTTCCACCCACCCAGCGTGCCCCCAGGTCTCCCGAAAAAAATGGTACCTCACTTGCGTGGGTAGGCATAGTGGCTGCGACATGAAACAGCGCAAAACGCAGCATGGTCGCACCTCAATTTCCCAGTGAAATTTAGCACGATTCGGACAAAAAGACTACCTTTTGTTTTTGCGCCGTAGCTCTGCCAGCACCTAGGGAAACCTAGCAAACCTATACATTTTTGAAAACTAGACACCCAGGGGAATTCAGGATGGGGTGACTCGCCTGCCTACCCCCAGGTTTTGTTACCCAGAATCCCTTGAAAACATAAAAATTTGACCAAAAAAACACATTTTCCTCACATTTCTGTGGTGGAAAGTTCTGGAATCTGCGTGGATCAACAAATTTCCACTCACCCAGCGTGGCCCCAGGTCTCCCGTAAAAAATGGTACCTCACTTGCGTGGGTAGGCATAGTGGCTGCGACATGAAACAGCGCAAAACGCAGCATGGTCGCACCTCAATTTCCCAGTGAAATTTAGCACGATTTGGACAAAAAGACTACCTTTTGTTTTTGCGCCGTAGCTCTGGCAGCACCTAGGGAAACCTAGCAAACCTATACATTTTTGAAAACTAGACACCCAGGGCAATTCAGGATGGGGTGACTCGCCTGCCCACCCCCAGGTTTTGTTACCCAGAATCCCTTGCAAACATAAAAATTTGACCAAAAAAACACATTTTCCTCACATTTCTGTGGTGGAAAGTTCTGGAATCTGCGTGGATCAACAAATTTCCACCCACCCAGCGTGCCCCCAGGTCTCCCGAAAAAAATGGTACCTCACTTGCGTGGGTAGGCATAGTGGCTGCGACATGAAACAGCGCAAAACGCAGCATGGTCGCACCTCAATTTCCCAGTGAAATTTAGCACGATTCGGACAAAAAGACTACCTTTTGTTTTTGCGCCGTAGCTCTGCCAGCACCTAGGGAAACCTAGCAAACCTATACATTTTTGAAAACTAGACACCCAGGGCAATTCAGGATGGGGTGACTCGCCTGCCCACCCCCAGGTTTTGTTACCCAGAATCCCTTGATAACATAAAAATTTGACCAAAAAAACACATTTTCCTCACATTTCTGTGGTGGAAAGTTCTGGAATCTGCGTGGATCAACAAATTTCCACCCACCCAGCGTGCCCCCAAGTCTCCCGAAAAAAATGGTACCTCACTTGCGTGGGTAGACATAGTGGCTGCAACAGGAAATGGTTCAAATCGTACGGTGGTGAATTTACATTACCTTATTGCAAAACTACCTTGATTTTGTGGGGGGGCATCTGAGTTTGTGGCCCGGGGCTCGGTGGTATTCTTTGCAAAGTAGCAAACCCAAACAGTTCTGAAAACTAGACACCCGGGGGAGTCCAGGGAGGTATGTCATGCATGGGTCCCCCAATGTTTTCCTACCCAGAACTCTCTGCAAACCTTAAAATTAGGTAAAAATTGCACTTTTCCAAACTTTTTGGCGTGGGATCGCCGGGCCGGCAAAAAAGTCATACCACCCTGCGTTCCCCTTGTTCTCCCGAGTAAAAGGATACCTCACTTGTGTGGGTGCCCCAAAGCAGAATACGCCAAAAATGAATTTTGAAAAAAGTAGTTTTTACTCATATTTACGTTTTACAAATTAAGCACCCCAGCCTAAGTCACATGCCTTTGGCCCACCCACACAAGTGAGGTATCATTTTACTCGGGAGAACAAGGGAAACACTGGGTGGTAGGACATTTGTTCCGGCAGCGAGATCCCACCCAAAAAAGTATGGAAAAGTGGGTTTTTTGACCAAAATTTCAGGTTTGCAGGGGTTTCTGGGTAGGAAAACATTGGGGGACCCACGCATGCCATACCACCCTGGACTCCCCCGGGTGTCTAGTTCTCAGAACTGTTTGGGTTTGGTAGTTTCCAAAGATGCCTGCCAAGCCCCGGGCCAAAAGCTCAGGTGACCCCCTCAAAAAATAAGATTATTTGGCTAAAGGTAATGTTTTCGTCTCCACAGTATGAATTGGGCCTTTTCATAAAGCAGCCGCTATGCCTACCCACGCAAGTGAGGTACCATTTTTATCGGGAGACCTTGGGGAACGCTGGGTGGGAGGTAATTTGTGTGTGCCCAGTGATGCCACGCTTTCCCACACTAAAACGTGTGAAAAAACTGATTTTTTCCATGCAAAAAATGAGGTTTGCAAGGGATTCTGGGTAAAGGAACGTTGGAGGATCCACGCAAGCCATACCTCCTTGGAAGCCCCCGGTTGTCTACTTTTCAGAAATGTGTGGGATTGGTAGGTTTCCCTAGATGGCTGTCTCGCACGGGGCCAAAAACCCAGGTAACCCCTCTTGCAAAAGCTGGTGGACTTAGGGGTTACCTGGGTTTCTGGCCCCGTGCGAGACAGCCATCTATGGAAACCTACCAAACCCACACATTTCTGAAAAGTAGACACCCGGGCGCTTCCAAGGAGGTATGGCTTGCGTGGATCCGCCAACGTTCCTTTACCCAGAATCCCTTGCAAACCTCAATTTTAGCAGAAAAAAATTATTTTTTTTCACACGTTGTAGTCTGGGAAAGCGTGGCATCACTGGGCTCACACAAATTACCTCCCACCCAGCATTCCCCCAGGTCTCCCGATAAAAACGGTACCTCACTTGCGTGGGTAGCCATAGTGGCTGCAACAGGAAAAGGTCCAAATCTAACAGTGGTGAATATAAAATACCCTGAAGCAATATAACTTTGATTTTTTTGGGGGGAGGCACCTGAGTTTTTGGGCCGGGGTGGGTGGTATTCTTTGGAAAGTAGCAAACCCAAACAGTTCTGAAAACTAGACACCCGGGAGAGTCCAGGGAGGTATGGCATGTGTGGGTCCACCAATGTTTTCCTACCCAGAACTCCTTGCAAACCTTAAAAATAGGTAAAAATAGCAATTTTCCAAACATTTTGGCGTGGGATCGCCGTGCCGGCAAAAAAGTCCTACCACCCTGCGCTCCCCTTGTTCTCCCGAGTAAAAGGATACCACACCTTAACAGAGTTACTCAAAAGTCAAACATTCAAGCACGGCTATCTATTCCTCAAAGACACACACATACAGGTTGGATTTGGCACGAGGGCGAGTGATGGTTCAGTACATAAAATTTTATTAACAAGATATTTCAAAAAAATGAAATACTCTGTCAATAAATAAATGCATAAAAACTGAACCAGTGACTCGCAACTCGTGAGCTGTAAAGCCACGACAAGGCACCAACCGTTTTACAGGCCATTCACGCACCTTTCATACCTGATACAAACCAGACCATTGACACCATCCGAATGGAAAAGCAACACATAAGAACAATCACAATAAGGGGCAATGTACACCCTACTGCAGAAAGAGAAAAAAAACAATTATTACTGCACACCCATCTAATCCGCAAGCACACACACATACTGGTTGGATTTGGCACGAGGGTGAGTGATGATTCAGTACATACAATTGGATACGCAAGTAATTTCATCAAAAATGAAATACACTGCGTATAATTGAAAGTATGATAAACTGAACCACTGACTCGCAGCTCGTGAGCTGTAAAGCCACGTCAAGGCACCAACCTCTTTACAGGCCATTCATACACCTTTCGTACGCGTGACACATACAAAACATTCACACCGCCAGCCGCTGACCCATCACATTTCAACACTCACACCAGCAAACAGCGCCATTCAAGGGCCCATCACTTTCACACGCCCACATTTCTGACACTGCAACTACACAAAATGATGGACTGTGTGGAGTGTCACTCAACTAGCAGTGTGTGTATTGACCAACAGAAAGTAACTACTCACACACCGCCTGCCGAGCGCCAGTCCACCCACACCACCATCCAAGCACCAGACCATGCACACTGCCAGCCAAACACCACTCAGCGCACACCGACAGCCAACTACCACTTCACACACACCACCAGCCAAGCGCCACTCCACAAACACACCACCAGCCAAGCGCCACTCCACAAACACAACACCATCCAAGCACCACTCCACACACGCCGCCAGCCAAGCACCACTCCACACACACCGCCAGCCAAGCACCACTCCACTCACACCGCCAGCCAAGCACCTAACCATACACTCCGCCAGCCAAGCAAAAATCCACGCACCCCCCCAGCACAACTCCAATCCATGCACTATGCCAGCCAAGCACCAGACCACGCACACCACCAGCCAAGCGCCATCCACTCACACCACCAGCCAAGCACCTAACCATGCACTCAGCCAGCCAAGCAAAAATCCACTCACCCCCCCAGCACAACTCCAATCCATGCACTATGCCAGCCAAGCACCAGACCACGCACACCACCAGCCAAGCGCCAGTCCACGCACACCAACAATCCAAGCACAATCCTGCACACACCACCATCGAAATTAGAATTTTTTAAAGAAATACCGCAAATCAAATGTAGAAACCTACAAATCTGCTAACACAAATTCAAAACCTAAATGCTTTGCACTAATGGAAACCTAAAAGCAAACAAAAAAATATTACAGAAAAAAGACCAGACAGTACACTTACAAGCTCAATGAAACTCCCAAAACTTCTTTTGTGTGTGGTACGATTTAAAACAAGCTGGCACACACAATCCAGGATTTGAAGGACAGTCAGGACAGTGCATACGAGACTCCCTCCGCACTTCTCTTCGCCAACAGACTCTACATCTTTTAGTGGGTTTGTCTTTTGCAGTTGTGGGAGGAATGTATTCTGGAAAGTGGCGATCTTTCAGTCTAGCCACTTCCTCCACCACTCCAAATCTTGGCACACTTCAGGGGTGTGGAATTTATTAAAATTTCTACTTGTCCATGGGCAGCTTGCTTCATAAATCTACTTGTCCTGTAACAAAATCCACATGTCCCTTTGGTGCCATGTAGTGCTGCCACAAATTATGGCAGCAATCCTCTTATATAAGAGCTCTTATATAGCCTCTCTGATTATGCCAGGGCATATACTAGTAATCATTTTATGTTGCCACGTTTCCGAAGATCTACATACTGGGACTGAAGATGGTGGTAAGCAGTAGTTCCAGGGTTGGAATGCCCTTATGAATCTCTGCAAACCTACTAACTTGCATGTTTTAAGTGTTTTCAACAAATCTTCTCCTGAGAGTGGCAGACGTAAACCTTCTTTCAGAGTTGGGAAAAAAGTAGTTGGAGGGAAAATGAACTTTCAAATATTCAGGTTTTCACATGAGCAAATCTACACATGCATATTTGCTCATGCTAAAATGCAGTTCACAAATATTTTGTAGAAGTACAATTTCTTGCCCTACAAATGTAAATCTTGTAAATTCAGGAAAGCCAAATACCAAAGGTGCACTTTTGAGACTTTCTTTAATATTTGGGCCCTTAATTTGGCCTGGCGTTAACCATGACCTTTTGTGTTTATTAAAATTCTCTCTCTCTGAATCGGCTGGCTTCGGTGTGAGTGACAGCATTCTTCTCTTTCACAAGGTGCATATCGGTACACAAAGTAGTTTTGTTCAGTGCCATTAACTAATGTCTCAGTGGGTGCATTTTTGAGACCCACATTTTTTTTTGCGGTAGCCAATGTTTGTTATAATGGTGAGGGCCCGGCAGCTCTCACATCAATAAGGTTTTACAAAAGCCATGCCAAAACATGTTGCGCATTGCCAAAACTAAAAAGCTGACCACCAATGTCAGGCTACTGGCTTTGCCAAGTCTTGTTAATTTTTTTCCCCATAATCTTATTGAAACTGGTTGCACAAATTTTCTAATATGAATATATTTGGGAAATACTAGCATGCATCAACACATTTTACTAAATGATGCTGCAAAGAAATAGTACCTGAAATTTTACAGTAGTTTAGCAAAATGTTTTTTCCCTACTTTCATTTTTTAGAAACATTTTATATTGAAAGCAAAGAAACATTAATCTTGCTTTCAAGCTTCTGCAAATATTCGCATCTAATCAGAGCATTCTCTGAGCACCATGCATAGCCTCATGTTGCTAAATTTTAAAACTGTGTGTACATATTTTCATACTGGAACCACTGTCAGTAGTGCAGTCAGAACGTACATTTACTTAGAGTGCTCACAATATTAACTTAACTACAGGCAGTACCATTCCCTGATCCTTAATGTGGTACTGAAAACTGGCAGCCAAAGGGTATGTGCTGCAGGGGGTTGGGCCTACTTGTCCCAAGGACAAAATACACATTAAAACTTGTTGCCCTTGACCCCAAATAATATGTCCCGGGCGTCGGGCTATAGGAATTCATCTTCCCTGCACTTGCCTGTTCCACTAGTACAAGGCTGCCTATTATAGTCTCCTGAAACTTAACAAAAGGCATCTTTGACTCAGGACAAGATTTCTGGAAAACAACAAAAGCATTAAAGGATGCCAAGTGGAAAAGATGGATAGCCAACTTCTTGTACCAAACGTAAGCCTTTCGAAGAGCAGCATAAGGTTCCAACCTCTGATCTACTCTGTCAACACCACCCATGTGCCTATTATAGTCTAAAATGCACACAGGTTTACGCACTTCAGCAGTCTCACCCCGAACTGGCAGAGCTTCAGTGCTTTCGTCATGGATAGTAGTCAGCATGTAAACATCTCTCCTGTCTGAAAACTTCACAGCTAGAAGCTTCCCACATCGCAATGCAGTAGACTGTCCCCGCACAAGCCTTTTGCAAACAAGTTCTATTGGAAAACCTTTCCGGTTACTGCGCATCGTGCCACATGCAACAGTGCCCACTTTGGCCAACTCCTTGAACAAACGCACACTAGTGTAGAAGTTATCTACATATAAATGGTGGCCTTTGTTAAATAATCGTCTACCTAGTTCCCACACAATTTTCTCAGTCACTCCAAAAGTGGACGGACAAGCAGAAGTGTTAATGCTGGAATCCTTACCGGTGTACACCCTGAAATTATAAACATATCCAGTCTCACTGTCACACAGCATATACAGTTTGATGCCATAGCGTGCCCTCTTACTAGGAATGTATTGCCTAAAAACCAAGCGGCCCTTGAACAATACCAAAGACTCGTCCACAGCTATTTCTCTTCCAGGTGCAAACATCTCAGGAAAACGATCAACAAAGTGATCAAGGACAGGCCGAATCTTAAAAAGACGGTCACAATCAGGGTGATCGCGTGGCAACACTAAATCATTATCAACAAAATGCATCATGCGAAGAAGAAGCATATATCGATCACGAGTCATAACTGCTGGAAATATAGATGTTGCCATCAAGGGACTAGTGGACCAATAAGAAGACATTGATGGCTTCCTTAGCAAGCCCATCAAAAAAGTTAATCCCAAAAACCTCTTCATCTCTTCAACATATGTGGGAGACCAATGGGTAGCTCTGGAATGGGGCTTAAGGCTGGCACTGTGGTCCCTCAAATACTGCTCTGCATACAAATTAGTTTGCTCCACAATCTCCTGCAAAAACTCATCGTCAAAAAACAACTGAAAATATTGAATTGGCAAAAAATTGTCAGTATCCACTCTACACCCTGGAACACCAGTGAAGTCTGGCAATTCCGGCTGCACCATGCCAGGGGCAACCCAGACGTCATCACTAACATGAGGAGAAGAAGCCACCCTAGCCTGCAGGCCAGATGCCTCTTGCTGCACTACATCAACGGGAACACTAGCATCCCCAGATGCCTCTTGCCTCACTACACCAACAGGAATACTAGCATCCCCAGATACATTTTGCATCTCTTCACCAACAGGAGAACTCACATCCCCAGCTGCCTCTTGCATCTCAACATCAACAGAAGAACTCGCATCCCCAGATGCCACTTGCTGCTCAACAACAACAGAAAGACTAGCAGCACCAGATGCCTCATGCTGCTCTACAACAGGAAGACTAGCAGCACCAGATAACCTTTGGCGCACCACAGCAATGTGAAACCTTTTGGGCGCAGCCTTTACCACACTTGCCTGTTCCTGACGTGAAAAAAAGGGAAACCTTGAGGACCTAGGCTGCCGCTCACATGGCTCTTGCCTCTCTACCGGCACATCAATGTCCCTCTCTACCACAGGCACTTCATCAGCACTAGAAGAAGAATCATCATCCGATGATACCATGCGAAGAGAAAACTCACTGCCTGAATCTTCTGCACCTACCTCATGCTCCGAATCGGAGTCAGTGTCTGGACCATGGTCAGAGGAAGACTCAAAAAGCAAACTAACAACCTGCTTAGCAGTAATCCTGCGAGCAGCCATTATCCTTACAAATCAAGAAGACTACACACACAAGTGAACAACAACCTACACTGTGCAAAGGAAGAAGTAAACAAGGTAGAGTCTTCACACAAAAATAAATACACTCAAAAACAATTCAAATCTAACCAAATATAAGAAGACTCACCAGCACCTACTCTGCTGAAACACAGCAAAAAGAAAGGAAATCCCACTGGAAAGAAAAAAAAAAGTATAGATTAGACAAAGTACACATCAAGCAGCAATACAAAAAAAAAAGTTAACAATCAAGAAACACAAAGCCACACACACAGCAATAACTTCACTTTTCATAACAACACATTTATCTAGGAAAAATAGTACAAAAAACATTTACTTACCAAGCACATGCAACTACACAAGCTGCAAAACCAGCATTAACCGAACCACAACCTACACCAATACAAACAGCAAAAGCCTGGATCAAAAACAAAGAAGAAAAAAAATAATTTAATACTACATTTCACAAACAACATAACAAATGAATAAACAATACACAAATTTACCCCCAAAATCACATCCACACAGATGGGCCATCAAAAAGGGCAAAACGGACAAAAGTACGGGTTGATTTGCCCACCGGGGGGGGGGGGCCAGAAAATCTAAATTTAAAATCCGACCCACCTGAAAGCGACCCTTGCACAATGGGTCACTTCCTACAATCTAAAATAAAATCCCTGGTGCTAGTGGGGGCATTTCCACCGCACAATCGCAATGCTGTGCGCGACCGTGAGCCAGAAATGCCCTGCAAAGAGACATCAGAAGAGAGGAAAATCACTTACCTCTCCCCTGATGCCTCTTTGCAAACCCCCCCAAATATCTCAAAACCAACCTAACACCTCCAGGCGCAGGAAGCAAATGGCTTCCCGACCGCCTGGGAATCCCTGAAGATGTTGGCGCGTGCTGTGCGCGCTGACATCATCAGGGATTCTCATGGGGAGGGGGAACAACAGAATTACTGTGGTTCACTGCGATGCTGGACAGAGGCACTTGCATCCTTGATTTTCACAAGCGCAATCCTAAAACAGTTCCTATAACCAGGAGCTTCTTTCTCCCCATCTGCTGCTCTCAACAGTCTCTGACCATTTATACACATAAGAGGCATGTGAACTCACACAGAAGATCCCCGTTTGGCAACGCCCACCAACTAGCGGAGTGCACCATCTTTCCTAAATTTACCCACTATGATGGACAGCTCACTCAAGGGACCTGTGCACACATTGGTGCGATGGCATAGTAACACACACGGACACTGGAGACAAAGCAAGCGCTCGAGTTGCAGCACAAATTCAGGAAAACATTCATCAGCCCAAAAACATTTGTGACCTTCCCACTATGATTCACAGCTCACACAAGGGACCCCTGCGCACATCTGTGCAATTGCATAGTAACGCACACATGGACACTGGAGACAAAGATGGGGCTCGAGTTGCAGCACAAACTCAGGAAAGCAATCATCAGCCCAAAAACATTTGTGAACTTCCCACTATGATGAACAAATGGTCTCTGCTTCCAGATACCTAAGAGCCTTGCTAGTTTATTCAGATAACAACCAACACACACTGGGGTCGATTGTGAAAATATGGTATTGTGTACAAAAAAGGGGAGAAATGCTCCTCTTTTAGGTGTCCCCTCACTCACCAGGGTTGCCCCACGGTGACATGCTTCATCATTGGGGCCATCCCAGTCCTCTACGGGCTGGGGCGTGCTGCGACTTGCGAAAGTTACGTAGGAGCACTTTATTAGACTATGTGTGGTGCATGTGTATTTGAGGAGTGGACTATGTGATGTGTGAAATACCTGCCCAGTAGGTTTACAATAAACTTTATTCTTGCCTCTAGGTGGTAATAAACGGCGTGCAAAGATAGGCTGCCCTAAACGTAATGTGTCCAGATGTACCTATCAACTCCTATCGTCGACATGTTTCGTGCATACCCCAAACACTATGATGGACAGCTCACACAAGGGACCCCTGCGCACATCTGTGCAATTGCATAGTAACGCACACATGGACACTGGAGACAAAGATGGCGCTCGAGTTGCGGCACAAACTCAGGAAAACAATCATCAACACACAAAAATTTGTGAGCTTCCCACTATGATGGACAGCTCACTCAAGGGACCCCTGCGCACATTTGTGCAGTTGCATAGTAACGCACCCATGGTCAATGGAGACAAAGATGGCGCTAGAGTTGCAGCACAAATTCAGGTAACAATCAACAGCCCAAAAATATTTGTGAGCTTCCCACTATGATGGACAGCTCACTCAAGGGACCCCTTCGCACATGGCATAGTAACACACACATGGTCACTGGAGACAAAGCATGTGTTTGAAAAGCAGCACACAAAAAAAAACATTCATCAGGCCAAAAACACTAGTGAGCTTTGCCTAGGCAGCACAGGTGTGTTTTTTAGCCACTTCAGAAACACACATCAGTATAAGTAATGAAGGACAGAGGCACTTGCATCCTTCATTACAATGAGCACTATTATTTTAATTATAAATGACCCCCATCAGCATTTTTGTAGAAAAAACGGCCTTTCAACAACATTGCAGCCAAGAGAAGACTTCATAGATAATGTTCCCCCAACAAGGGGAGCGACCCTTCCCCAAGGGGCCGCTCCCCGAACAACGAAATTGATCATCAATCAAAAAAAAAACAAAATCCCTAACATTCCTGCTGCACGATCGCACGATCGTGCAGCAGGAAACCTCTAAATGCCACCGAGGGAAAGGAAAAGCCTTTCCTTTCCCTCCTTAGAAGTAATACTGCAATCTCCCCCGCCCCAGCCGCAAAACTAACCTGTTTGCAATCCGACGCGCAGGAAGCAAATGGCTTCCCTGCGCGTCGGTAAACAAATGGAGCCTCCGGTGACGTCAGCGCGCCTCGCGCGCTGACGTCATTGATGACGCGGGCGGGGAGGGCGGGGGGAGGCAGGGGAAGGTCTTCCCCTGCCATCCCCGCAGAAACTAAAAAAATCGGGCTGACTCGGGGGGAGCGCTGGCGCTTCCCCCGAGGGTGGGGCTCATGACGAGCTGGGCTCGTCATGAGCGTGCGAGGAGGCTACGCCGTCATCAGCCCCGAAGGGGTTAATTATCTCTAGTGTATATCAGATCACCCATGCGAGATTATATTTGAAAAAATGTCTACACTTAGTTTCTTTTATGGACTTCCCTAATCCTAGGGTGCTTACAGTCCTTAAGGCTTAGGTGAGAATTTTGGAGCACAGTCTCCTAAGATGATGCACAGGTCTATATGGGTTTGTGTAGTGTATTGATTTGTAGTTAGGTCAAGTATTTAAAACTTCCTTTTGGCTTGGCCTCCGCGGCCAGTGTTTTTCAGAAAATGATGGACAATCTTTTCCAAAACATCCCCGGAGTCCAAGCCTACCAGGATGACATTTTGACTTTTTCTAACGATTGGGAGTCACATTTGTTGAATTTAAATACAGTCTTACGCAAGCTTGATGAATCAGGTATGTCAGTCAGAGCTGATAAGTGCAAGTTTGGTACCCAG
Organism: Lissotriton helveticus; assembly: GCF_964261635.1. Classification (NCBI taxonomy): domain Eukaryota; kingdom Metazoa; phylum Chordata; class Amphibia; order Caudata; family Salamandridae; genus Lissotriton; species Lissotriton helveticus. Next base: position 2,045,197,281 of record NC_136063.1, on the reverse strand, counting down.
TCTTTAGAATACTTAGGTCATACCTTGTCACCAGAGTGTATTAAACCAAAAACTTCTCTCATCAAAGCCATCACTCACGCCACCCCTCCCAAGGACAAAGATGCACTTCGATCTTTTCTGTGCCTAGCAGAATATGCTTGATTTGTCAAAGGGTGTGCTCAATTAGTAGAGCCATTACGTGCTCTTTTACGTAAGGGGTCAAAGTTTGAATGGTCAGAGGATATTGCTGCCTCTTTTAACCAAGTCAAGAACATGATTGTTGAAGCTCCAGCTTTACATCCTTTTCATGACTTCCAGATGTTTCTTAATGGTAGAAGCCAGTTTGACAGGTGTATGAGCTGTCCTAGGTCAGTGGGTGTCAGGAAAAGAGCACACAATAGCTTTTTCATCAAGGAAACTTAAAGTTTCGGAAACACATTATAGCACCATAGAACGCGAGTCACTCGCTTGTGTGTGGGCTATAGAGAAGTTTAAGAACTACATATGGGGACGTGAGTTCGATTTATTTACTGATCACAAACCCCTCACCCAACTTCTCCATGGCGATGGTCTTGGTAAAGCTTTCAAGGCTTGTCAGACTTTTGTCTAAATTGCATGAATTCAATTTTTGCATTAAACATATATCTGGGGGAAAAAACTTCAGAGCTAACTGTTTGTCACGCATGGCCCTTCAAGATATTTCTGGAGCTGAGGAAGCTGGGGATATCGAATGTGTGGTTGCTGCCCTTGATGCCATCAAACTGTGTCCTAGTATTACTGAGCAGTCTTGGTTTGAGGCGTATAATGGGTATAAAAATTTGAAATTATTTGCTGAGTACATTTCCAAGGGTTGGCCAGAGAGTAGAAAGCTTTCTAATGAATTGAAGGCTTTCGCTATGGTTGCCTCTGAGTTATCCCTGGTTAATGATTTGGTAATGAGACATGAGGTTTTTGTTCCTCCCTCTAGTATCAGAAACGATATTATTCAATTTGCACACCAAGGTCATCTTGGAATATCAAAAACGTCTCAACTCATTAAATCTCATTATTGGTGGCCGTCCATTGAATCTCACGTTTTTCATTGACTCCTGTCATGATTGTTTGCTTTCTGACAAAAAATGGAAAGTCATGAATACTCCTCTCCATCCTGTTCCCTTCCCAGAGAAACCTTGGGGAAAAGGTTGCTTTAGATTTTTCAGGTCCGTATGAGTTACTTTCTCATGATATGAAGTACCTTATTTTATCGATTGATTACCATTCTAAATGGGTGTATCACATGTTCTGTGACTCGGCTAATTCCCCCAATGTTGTAACATTTTTAAGAAAATTATTTTTAATTGAAGGTTCCCCTTCTATTGTTGTAACAGACAATGGTTCTCACTTTACTTCTGAAAAGTTTACTTCATTTTTAAATGAACATGATGTTGTTCATTATAAAGTGGCTCTTTATTCCCCTACATCTAATGGCTTGGTGGAAAGAGCCAACAGATTGGTTAAAGATGCTATACAAACAGCCATTTCCTCTCGCCAAGATGTTATGAATTTTTTTGAAACCAAGTTGTGGTCCTACAATATTTCCCCACATTGTACAACAGGTGTTTCCCCATTTTCACTTTTGAGAAATAGACTTGTTCACACTAAATTGTGTCCCAATTGGTTAACTCAGAAGAAAGGTAACCTCAATCTTGGTAATGAAAACCTGTCGAACAAGGTATTTAACAAAAAGGTTAACATCGAAAACTTGTCTGACAGAGTTTTGAGAAAACAAAATCTCATGAAATCTAAACATGATTTTGGTAAAAATTTTGTTTCACTTGATTTGAAAGTTGGTGATTGGGTTCTTATTAAAAATCCCAAGAAGGTCACCAAAGGTTCTTCGAAATTTTCATTTCCTGTTCAGGTCACATCGGTCAATAAAGCTTCTGCTTTACTTGGCAGTAGGGGCTGGTGGAACAAAGAGCTCTGGTACATTTATCTACCTCACAGGCACGCTCTTCACTCTTTAAGAATTTGAACACTGTGATTGTTTTTTTTTGGCTCAAAACTCCAATGACAAGTAGTATCAGTGCAACTGCATGTAATGGTTCTGTTAATCATTCTACTGTTTCTGGCCTGCCTACTTCAATTTCTCAGACCATGAATAATAATATTCAATCTGATTCGGAATTGGGAATTCGTTGCAGGCGATTGCCTGCAAGGTTAAATGATTATGTGTTTATCATAAACATTTTCATATTTTTCTTTATTTTGTTCATTTATTTTTTTATTTTGAAATATTGAATTTTGTCTTCCTTGTAAAGGGGGAGAAGTTGTAGTGTATTGATTTGTAGTTAGGTCCTCGCGCTGTACCACAGTGCGAGGACACATGTGATGTTGTATGCCTTTGGACTGTGTTCTATGTTCGGATGCCGCCGTCCTGCTCTAGGACTCTAGCAACGTTACTCAGTTGCTCGATGTCCTGGAGCAGAGCGGGAGCGTCCGGTCGTGGGTGCTTCAACTAAGAAGAATAAATACCTTTTAAAAGATGTTCACCTTGTCTCCTGGAAGTCATTATTACAGTGTGTGTTGTCATAAACAATCCTATTAATTTAAGAAATAAATAAAATAGCTGTGTTATCCTGACAGGATAAAGAGACCTAATATAAAGTTGCTGTGCAGGCTTCTAGTGTTACCTTGGTCCTGTGAGAACTTGCTAACTACCCGATCTGTAGGTGCGTCTTCTATGTGGCACTTCCTATAACCTTGTTTGCTTTAGGTATCCCTAGTCAATAACCTGGTTAGTAACAAAAGATGGAAGAAGAACAGAGTTGGGTGGCTTATTCGATCAATTGTGACCGTACAGTCTCAATAACGGTAACATATAGCTAAGCATCAGATAAAAACACATATACAGCATCACAAAAAGGGAGAGAGATGGACGAGTGGATGGCAAAGAGATTAGAGCCCTGCTAACTTTTGTCTACTGGGGATATATATGCAGAACAGAGGATGACTTGGACTGTTCTTCCCGTAGGCAAGAGTCCGTATCCAATGAAATGGATTCGTGTTTTTTCTGTAATTATAAAACTGAAATAAGGCTATTAATGTATAATGAACTTTTCTTTTTAACTGACTTGCTTTAAATATCGCATAGTCAAAAGATGCAAATTCAAAGGAGGATAGAGAAAGTCCAAAGGACACAAAAGAAGAATTTCTTAAGCGATATTGCTAGACTGCAAAAGCAATGCATAGCGTATATTTTATAAATAATGTTTGATAGTAAAGCACGAGTGCTGGAAATAACTCTCCTGTCTGTGTATAGACGAATATATGTTAAAGAACACACTACAGGGCTTACCCGGTGCTCGATGGCTCATAGAATCGAGTCCTACCAAACAAGGAAGGTACGCGTGTTACGGATCCCGCCGCATCCATCTGGTAAATGATAACCCGGAAGCTGTATTTCAAACCGATGGCATGTGTTACATGCGTAGGCAATACCGCCCAAGAGACGCTGTTGGAAAAATGTCTGCCTTATTGGAGTGAGTTGTCCTGGTGATTGGGACACTCGATTAGCTGGTGGATCAAGGGCAGTGTTACAGGCAAAAGATGGCTTAAAAGATGAACCATGCATAGAGCACTACTGATAACGATGGTCTTGTTAACATACGGTCTCCAAATAGCCCATACCAACATGGGCATAATATATTGTGATGTGATATGCTATGAATAAGCAGGCAGTTACATAAAGCCGATTAATTTGGTACAATAGAGAATCTGGCAGTGAGAAGCAAGTACACACTACTAGAGATGAATTAGCTCTAGCTATCTTGCACACATCTAAATTAGAGATTTGCGTGGTACACTTGGTCGATATGACCAGGCCTCCCGAATTGTGACGCCATCTTGGAAAGAGGCCTGCATGCAAAGGTCCTGCTTGCAACATGAAGAAAAAATCCACACTTGATGAATGTAACTTTTCCTAAATTTCCAACTGATGCTATACATGTTTCCCAGGAATGCAAGTATCCCCTTATACTCACTGTATGATACTAATACTTACTGTATGATGCTATAAGGTGGGTGCCCTACTAGAAAAACTCATGAAACTACTTATACCCAGGAGAATTTTACAATATATCGGTGGAATGGAATGAATAGCTGCCAGGATCATACGATCTAATGATTTCAAAAAGGGGAGGAAAAATGACCGAATGTAGAAAATAACTGATGCCAATTCAATCCCTTTGTGACTTTCCATATGATCTCTTAATTTAGTCCTTCTTTTACCCTAATAAAGGAGAACATCCAGAAGGTTTCTCTGTCTTTACGTACTTTCATCATAGTGTGTCCTGGTTTCTGTTGTACCATTTCCAAGATAAGCCATGCAATTTCCATTTATGAATATTTCAGATTCAAGAAATGTTGTACCAGGGTGGCCTGCATTGTTTTAGTTTGAATCACAGATTTGTGTTCTCCATATCAGATACGGAATTCTCTCCCTGTCTCACCGATGTATCCCAAACCACATAGACACCTGAGGGAATATATGATCTTACTTCCACAGTTTGTCATGTTCTTAAGTGTGCCAAACTGTCCATGATATTCCCATCTAGCTTGCACTGATCTTTGGTACAGGTATGGCTGCCACATTCACAAGGGGCAGAGTCCCACAGCGAAAGTAGACAGGTGAAGTCTAAGACTTAAGTAACAGGGTATAAGCCAACGAGTCCTTGGAGATCACTTTGGCAGAAGGCAGAGTCCAGTTCTCCTTCAACAGTCCGAGAGCAGGAGGCAGCAGGGCAACAAGCAGAAAAGCAGTCCTTCCAAAAAAGCAGTTTAGTTGAGCTCTTTAGGCAGCCCCGCCGCTCCTCTGGCAGAGCTTACTTACAAGTCCAGTAATGTTTGATTTTAGGGGTCAGAGACCTAGTACTTGTACACAAAAATGCCTCTGAAGCGGAGGTGACTTCAAAGCAAAGCCTTTGAAGGGCACAGGTCCCCTTGCAGCCCTTCTTGTCTCCCAGCCTATTGGTGACATTACCTATTGCAGTGTAGGCGTCTGCTCCTCCCTACCCTCTGCCCAGGAAGACCCATCAGTGTGCAGATTTTATTACAAGACAGGAGGCTGCCATTATGCATTATTATTTTAATGCAACTTCAAGTACAGTCACTTAACAGTTACATCATAAAGAAAGCTCTATAATAAACAAGTGTAACTAGGCAACAGCAGCACCGAAATCTACCTCTTTTAAATGCAGTGAGAGCAAAAGAAAAAAAGTTCTTCCAAAGGCAACAAAGTCCACAAGCTGGTATCATGCAGGAAAGTATCACAAAATCAACCACATCTTGTTTGAACACGAGCGCACTTTACACATGCCCAATATGGTGCATACTATTTTTCACGTAAGTTTCAAGATCATTATGAACAAAAAATAATCGAGATAGTAATGACAGTTGCAACATAAAGTTCTCTGAAGGGATCTTCATAATTCTCAAAAGAGTAACAGTCTCTTCAAAAGAAAGTTCCTAATCCAAACAATCACAAAGTGAATAACTAGAAACAATAAGTAGTTGCAACAAGCATTGGCATTGCCAATAGGTCTCGCTTGTGGGACCTTATAAGTATTTAGTTTTGCAGCACAATATCCGATTATGCAACAAGGATATTGTGCTGCAAAACTAAATACTTATAAGGTCCCACAAGCGAGACCTATTGGCAATGCCAATGCTTGTTATTTATCCAATACATTAAGTGCTCTCACGCCGTGGATCAGGTTTAGGCTAAGACCGCGCTACATAACAATTAAATACATAAAAAGCTCTACAAAACAGCCTTTGAGAGGCATCTACGGCTATGGACTTTTCGCCATGGCAGCCGCCCCAGGCAGCCCGGACTTGGTGGCATAAATCTTTTTTACGGATACCGCGCTGTTTCACAATGTGCTCACAGGTCTCGTGCTGACACTTCCTCCGCGCGGCGAAGCGTTACGTCACCAGGACACAGCTGCAGGACAGGACACTGAAGAGGAGGCGCGCGGGAGAAACGAAGATGGCACAGAGAGAAGTAGAACCGGGGACAATAAAAGCAACAGATGTGAGGTAAAGAGGGGGTGCCAGAGAAGTGTGGGATGAGCAAGTAAGTGAGAGGGTAGAACGCAGATTAACATACAAACGAGAGCCAGAGTGAAGAGTTAGAGAACAAGAGGCATGGGAACGACAACATATCTAGACAGACGGAAAAGGAGAAAATACACCAAAGGGAGTACTGGTGTTAAGGAAAATAAGAGTGTTATAGACGATAAAGTACAAACATGAATAACTAGAGAAATCAGAAGAGATGGGTGGAATATTGAATACATGGGGAAGCATGGAGACTAAGAAAAGGAGACCAAGAAGCAAGGAAATGGAAATTGAAATAAGAAGAATGAAACTAAAAGGGGAGGAGGAGAAGAAAAAGGTGGAAGCGATGAAAAAGAAGAATCTGGGAATATGGAAACAGGAGAAAGAACACGCAAGTAAGAAAATAAATATATGCACACTTTGGCAGTCCCCACAAAAACGCAATTAAAAGCTGACACGAGAGAGCAACAACAACAAAACTGCAGAGCGGGAAACAAAGTACGGCCGGCCTGCGGCCGGCCATGATTCAATTAGGGGAGGAGAAGCCGCAGAGCGCACGCTGGGCGAAGCCCTTTGATGTGCTGTGCGGCAAATGGAGGGAGGCTGATGCGCGTTCATGTTTGAACACGTGGTTCACATGAACTGCATGAAAACGCCAGCAAAAAGCTGGTGGTTTCATGATGTTTTCGCCACTTGAATTCTCGCTCCGCTCGATGCGCATGCGCGCATCGATATGTTATGTTATGTTATGTTAAGGGAATTTTGTATAGCGCACTGTCACCGGAGGTATCATGGCGCTGAAAGGGTGCTGAGGAAACAGAGGGATTTTAGCGGGATTGTGGGAAAAGCCAGGTTTTTAATGATTTGCGAAATTGAATCAGAGTACCGGAAGTCCTAACTGAGAGAGAGTTCCAAAGTTTGGGGCCGAGAAAGGCAAATCTTCGACCCCCAGATCTACAGAGTTTGAAGGGAGGGACCACCAGAAGATGTAAGTGAAGTGATCTAAGGTTACGTGAGGGACAGTAGGGGCAGATCAGGGATTTCAGAAAGGCGGGACAGGAACCAGAGAGAGATTTGAAAATAAGACAGCCAACCTTGAAGGCAGCCCTTAGGCTAACCGGGAGCCAGTGTAGCTTGATAAGGAGGGGTTTGGCGGACTGCCACTTCGGAATCCCGAGGGCCAGTCTCGCCGCCTGGTTTTGGATGACTTGCAACCTATTGATGGAGCATTTGGGCAAGCCGTAATAGATGGAATTTGAAAAATCCAGGCGGGAGAGAACAAGGGCCATGATGACTTGAAGCAAGGCATCGGGAGTAAGAAGGTAGGCCACCTTCCTGATCCTGCGCAGTTGGAACATGCAGGAGGAAACCACTGTCCCCACCTGCGGCCCCAGAGAGAGCCCAGCGTCAATAGTGACCCCGAGGCTTTTCACCGAGGTTACCGGGGAGGGAGGAGAGCCAAGCTCTGTCGGCCAGAAATATGGACCCCAGTGGACGGCGCTCTTACCCGGCAGGAGGAGCTCAGTCTTACCGGGGTTCAATTTCAGCTGGTTCTGACACATCCACTGAAAGATATGGGACATGACTGCCTGAAAAGTAGGAATAGAAGAAGGAGAGTTTAGACAGAAAATGAGTTGTAGGTCGTCCGCGTAATTGAAGACGCGGACGTCCCACTGCCTCAGAGAAGAGAGAAGAGGGCGAAGATAGAGATTGAAAAGAAGAGGGGATAGAGAGGAGCCCTGAGGGACCCCACAAGGCAGATGTTCCCTAGGGGCCCTAAATGTACCTAGGCTGAGGGACTGGGATCTCCCCATAAGGAAAGATTTCACCCAGGCCAGCGCCAGGCCCTGGATGCCGGCCTGTTGGACACGGTGGAGGAGGATGTTATGGTCCACCGTGTCGAAAGCGGCCGACAGATCTAGTAAAACCAGGGCCTGAGAGGTACCCTTGTCAGCTCCGTCTCTCAAGGTGTCTAGGACAGCCAGGATCACAGCCTCCGTAGAATGACCAGGGCGGAAGCCGGCCTGGTTGGCCTCGAGAAAGATGGAACTCTCGATGAACCCCGAGAGACAGGCAGTGACATGGGCCTCCAAGATTTTTGAGAAAAAAGGTAAGAGAGAGATAGGACGATAGTTTGCCGGGACGGCAGGGTCGGCTCCAGGCTTCTTCAACAGAGGCACTAGAACGGCCTCCTTGAAGGAGCTGGGTACCGTCCCGGAAAGAAGAGAGGAATTGAGCAGAGGAAGGATACAGTCGGGTAGAGAATGGCAGATGTCGCAAAGTATGGAAGGTGGACAGTGGTCGTCAGGGGAGCCAGACTTGATCCGGGCCGCCAGGTTGGCTAAAGATATAGCGTCTAGTGGGGGAAGCTGGGTGATAGAGAAAGCGTTATGAGGGGGTGTGATGGGAACAGCATCCAATGAGGTGACCGGGATAGTGCCCTTAATCAAAACAATCTTCTGTAAAAAAAAAAGGTGCTAAGTGCATTGCAAGATTCCTGGGTAGGGGCCTGGGACAAAAGCGTTCTGGCGTCAGACGTGAACTCGTCCAGAACTCTAAAGATCTCCTTCGACTTACAGGGAGCTGACCGGATACGCTCGGAGACATAGGTTTTCTTGGCTGCAGAGATAGCAGATTTGTACCTATTACGAGCTGCCACATAGATATCTCTACTTGACGGGCAGTAGTCTCTTCTCCATCTGCGTTCGAATTGACGAAGTTCTAACTGTAAAGTTTTGAGGAGTGGAGTAAACCATTTATGAGAGTGGTTATGACGAGAGCGAGGGAACTTGATTAGTGGGGCAAAGATATCGCTGGCTGATATGAGCCAGTTAGAGACTTGCCCATCTAGCTCATTAATGTCAGGGTCATTGGGGGGAGGCGGACGTGTGTGAGACAGATGAGTTAGCAGTTTGGAAGAGTCGATAGGTCGCGAGACCTAAAAACCGGTGTAGATGAAACATGATGTGATGTTGAAAATGTCAAACAAATCTTCTTTATATTCCCATTTTCATGTCTTGGGTGTTCACAGCAGCATCACATATTTCCCAATGCATTTCGGTGCGAACACCTTCATCAGGGGAACTCTGCAAAAGTATATAAATGTATACATATACACAATGCATGTGTTTTAAATGTTTTAAATACCATGGATCTGGGACGAAGAAGGGAGAGAAGATTAGGAATGCATTGAATACAACAACATAATGAGATAAAAACACAAATAATCATTCCAATAACACCAAAGATATAACAAAGCTGTCCAAAATCAGGTAGCTACCCAAACAACCAATCCCACCATCCTTGATCAACGTCTTGGGTAACCCCTTTCACTAAATCTTTTAAGGCATTAATATGTCCATGGATAGACGTAGAATGATCAGATAAATCGAAACAGAGCCCATCAAAGTCCTCACAACCGTGGTTGTGTTTTAACAACAAATAGTCCACTGCTGCCCTATTCTGAAAAACAACTTTTCTTGTTCCTTGAACATCTAATAACAATTCAGCTAAAGCAGCAGAAGTATGATTGAGATTCTTCACAATTAAACGGGCAAGCTTAGCAATAGTTCTTGCATTATAAACGTACAGTCCTGGCACTCCTACAATGGAAATAGCCAAACTAGTATACTCTATTCTAGAAAGCAAATCAAATCAATATTGAAGTCACAAACCTCAGGTAATTGAACAGCGGCTCTAGAAGAGTGAATACGTGTGATAAGGCACAAGGTCCTCCAGTTATGTTAGCTGGTATGTAAGTGTATGAAATATTGCCACACGAGAACAACCATCCCTTAGGTGATTTCACGTGGTTAACATGGCTAGCGGTTAATACTGTTTGATTACAGACCATATAATTGGTAACATTACTTCAAAAACTGTCATGTCGTGACATAATGTTTGTTGATCAGTGGTCAATTGTTTGCTTTTCTCTAGTTTCAGTTGGCCACACTTGCCAATTTTGGCAGGGTCACAAGTTAGTTGATAGCAAACGTCTTCAGTAGAGATGTTGTAGGTAACAATACTCGTCATGCTCCTCCAGAGGCTATATGTAACCTCCGGGTAAAAACAACAGTACTCTTAAAGACTCAGATGTGTTCGAACATCAATTTTCTCCACTACCCCATCAAAGTTAGTTTGGTTGAAGATGTGCAGAAGCACATGTGCAGGGGTAGGTACGGCAACAAGACAAGTGGATATCATATCAGCTGTACTCTGAAGATTTCTCATACAGAAGTGGGAAGTGTTCAGCACATTCCCGGCCAAGTAGGTTCAGATGTTATCCGGTTGCTGCAACAATGCTCGTTGCTGCATCTCGTTCGTGCATCACGCCGAAACTTTGTATCAGTTGGATGCCCTTGAGCACCTAGGACCGGAGGATTCTGTATGAGCCTCTGGCCCCCGCTTCAAACAAGTTTCTTTTTAGGCCCGTCTTCATCGTTGCTTTCGCCCATCGTTTAAACTTTTTCTGGACTCCATCTGTCCCACATGGCCAGCCGCATCGCGTAACTCCACCTGAGCGGCGACGGCGTTCTATCTTCCTCTGTGACCCCCTCTGCTGCCTTGCCTCCCTTGAAACCTATATATCTTTTTGCCTGACTGCCTTGGACACTATTGTTATCTTGTATCCTCCCTTCGCAGCTTTTTGATAGTCTCCTAGCGAATTATTGTGCTGCAAAGTTTTTTGCATCTTGTACCCACTATTTTGTGTGACCTGTATTTGCCCTAAAGATACCCCCCACATTTGTCTCCACGGAGACACGTGCCCTGAGGAAGGTGAGACCTGTAATAGGTCATACACTGAAATGTACATCGGCACCACTACAAAAAGAAACCTGCGGATTTACCACATATTATTATATTTTATACCAATTGCCTTTGTCTGGTCATTATCCTAAGTCTTGGTTAGACATTTGGACTGTATAAATTCTATTGTATAAACTCTAGTTATATTTTTGAAAATTGATTTTTTTGTAAATTGTCAGTTAAAATGTATATATATATATATATATATATATATATATATATATCATCTATCCAACTCAACAAGTTGCCTGTAATAGAGGAGCCCACGAGCAAGGTTGAAATTCAGCTTCAGATCTTTATTAGGAACAGCCGCGAAATGGATGCAAATACAGCACCAACAGCATATTAGTCCAGCCTTACGCATTCGTGTTGCACACTTCCTCAGAGGCTCGGACATCTTCAAAGGCAACAGCATTTCAATGGCATCCACATGGTAACTTTATTATACCCCCGCCAGAAATCTCACTTTTTTGTGTAATTCCATGCATTAGTTTGAGATATTAAAAAGGAAACATATATATATATATAATTAGGAATGCTATTTGTCTCTTAGGCCTACCATTTAGTACTTTGGTTTCTCCGCTTGTGTTAGAATAGTTTTAAATTTAGCTTGAATGATTGGATCCTTTAGGATCAGGACAAATGAGATTGAGTGGATGAGGAGTATGTGTTGAGTTGAATGATTGTGTTGTGGCGATGTGTAGCTTTTCTTTTACTTTTGTGATATTACATCAATGAATATTAATCGATTGTATATACAAATGCTGATCAAAGCTAATTTATGAATATTTTCTAACTTTGTTTATTGGTTGTTTCTTGCTGGTGGGAGATCTAATTCTTGGCGCCTTTATTAGCGCCCTTTAGATGTATCCCGGGTGGAGACTTTTCTTGTATTGTATTGTCCTTATTCCCCTGCGTCTCCGCCCTCATTTAACTTCAGGGGCCCCCTTGTTCTAGTGGATGCTGCAACAATGCTGTCATCCGACTCGGGCGGTTGATTCCCTTCGGCATCCCCGGGCCCTCCCGGACACTCCCAAATACAGACCACACAGTGCAAGCGTCGCAGCAGCAAGCCATACTGTGATCTAGAAACGAAAAACAAACTGGTATAATCACTCTCGTATAAAATAACATTTTTCAACAGGTACATTTTCCCACTTTTCCTGTCCGGGTCTCATGATGACTAGAATATTATCCTTTCCCATAGCAATTAATTCTGCAGGTTCAGGAGGTTTATTTGGGGATTTTCCCCTGGGTTCTTGTCAGTAGATCCGAACCCGCCCTTTCCTCGCACAGTTAGAAGGGCTGGAGCCGCCCCTTCATGACCTTTCCTCCATAAACCGGCATGGTGACCATTTGGGCAACTCGGTCACCGGGTTGCACAATCAGATCATTGTCTCCTCTGTTCAATAGATTAACTTTGATCTCCCCCTGGTAATCTGCATCGACCACCCCTCCCAAAACCTGGATGCCTTTAAGGGCAAGGCCAGATCGAGGAGCGATCAATCCGTCATGCTCTGGGGAATTTGAACTCCAATTCCTGTCTCAATCAAGGTAATGTCTTGTGGTTGTAATCAATAGAGTTTCAAGGCATGTAAATCAAGACTGGCAGCCTCTGGTGCGGCACAATATGGAGCTAAAGCTCCGGGAGCAGTCTCCCAATACAGAATCGTGTTTGTGGCCACATGGGGCTTAATCTGCAAAGCTGGGGTCAACATGCGCATCAAAGGAGTCTCTGCATTGGCAAGGGGTCGGTTGTTCAAAATTTGCAATGCATCAGGCAAGTGATCCCTCCATCCCTTCAATGACCTATCGGACAACTTTTTCATCTGCTCTTTCAGCAAACCATTCATTCTCTCAATCAAAACCCGCTGCCAGTGGGTAATAGGGTATGTGATGGATCCACTCAGTGTTATGCTGCACACAAAAATCTTCCTCGACGCATTGGCCTGATGAAATCAGTTTCCCATATTTGCCCTGGCAACTTCCCTCTGCCTAGCTGGCCTCGCTCTACCTGTGGAACTGGTCTGTGTTGGGTATGCTGACAAACGGGACGGTGAGGGATCACAGTATTTAATCAAATCTAGGGGAATATACATCCCTCTACTCTCTGCCCACCTGCTAGTGGCTCGCCCGCCCAAATGTCCGCTTTTCTGATGCGCCCATTTAGCCATGCCCACCAAGTCAGAATCCTGTGTCACCACCTCAGCTTCACGAATCTTCGCTTCTTGGTCTGCAAAGGAATTGCACCAACACTCTAGTGAGTCAGTCGGGCAATGAGCATCGACATGATAAACTGGGACTGTACTCTTGGACAACAATTCCCAAATCTCCTGCCACAACTCCTTTCCCCCAACCCCCCTGTTGTGAATCATCCAATTGTGAGCATGTCATGTGGGAAGCCAAGCGGCAAACCCATTGGCCGTAGACCGTGAATCAGTATAAATACCAGGGAGCTCTTGCTTTAAAGCCTGGTAAACTGCATACAATTCTGCAAACTGACTACTTCTTCCCTCTCCGGTAGTCGACAACAACTTTTAGGTCTCAGGATTGTATGACACCAACTTCCAATGTCTCTTGGTCCCCACATATCTGGCTGAGCCATCTGTAAATCACACATGCTTTTTGTCCTCCGCGGACAACTCTGAGAATGGCCCGCCCCATTTCACTGGGGACTCTCGCACTTTGGGTACATCTTGCACCATTTCTGTATCTGCTATTGGAGTCTGCGCCACGTGCTCATGCAGCACTGCGGTACCTTTAGGACCCACTTGTGCTCTGTCTTGTATGTACCACTTCCACTTTATGATGCTAGCCTCCTGTGCATGCCCAATCCTGTGTGTCTTGGGTGAGCTCATCACCCATTGCATGATAGGTATTTCAGGTCTCAAAAACACTTTGTGCCCCAGGGTCAACTGCTCGGTGTCCACCAGAGCCCAGTAATATGCCAACAACTGCTTTTCAAACTGAGTGTACCGCTCTCCAGCATCAGGAAATTTCTTTGTCCAAAACCCTAGAGGCATCTTCTGTCTCCCTTGTTTTTGCCAGAGGCTACAGGTGGCATACTGATCCTGGACCGTTACATTTAAATCTTTGCTTCCCTCTCGTATGGGCCATAAATCCAGAGCACGCTGTATAGCCTCCTTCGCTGACTCAAATGCCTGTTGCTGGGCCTCCCCCCACTCAAACTCATGCTTCTTCCGCGTGACCTTGTACAGAGGGGCCAAAATCCGACTCAAATGGGGAATGTGCTGTCTCCAAAAACCAAACAACCCAATGAAATGCTGAGCCTCCTTCCTGTTCCGCGGCACTGCAAACTCTTTGATCTTCTGCCTCACTTGTGGCAACTCCTCTCTATGCCCCTGATGCCACTGAATACCTAAAAACGTCACACACTGGGAGGGTCCCTGCACCTTCTCTGGGTTAATCACCCACCCTTTGCTTTGCAAGTGCTCTACAAGTCTGTCTAGTTGAGCCTGCACCTGTACTTGGGTCTCTCCTTGAATCAACACATCATCAATGTAATGGCAAAGTTGTACTCCAGGAATAACTGACACCTCATCCAAATGTTCTGCCACCAGCCGGTGACAGATCATAGGACTATGTAAATACCCCAGTGGTAAAGATATGAATGTGAAC